>NW_028120024.1:0-205954 GCF_965119305.1 Pelophylax lessonae | reverse complement strand
GTTCCTTTCTACGTTTAGATGCCAATGCTATGAGTTCCCCCCGAATGACGCACTTGTGTGCAGCCCAGAGTGTGGTAACGGAAGTGTCCGAGGACCTATTTTCAGCAAAGTAATGGGTAAGGCGATCTGTAAGTGCCGAGACGCAGGCAGCATCCGAAAGAAGGGAACTATCTAAACGCCACGCCCGCGAGGTGTGTGAATGGGTGGGGAATGCCAGGGTAACACAAAGTGGATTGTGATCCGAAAGATACATCGGCTCTATGGAGGCAGAGTGGAGGGATGATAGGAGGTCCTGGGAAACGAAGAGGTAGTCAATGTGGGAGTAGCGGTTATGAGGGGACGAGTAAAAGGTAAAGTCTTTGGTGTCCGGGTGTAAAGTGCGCCAGGAGTCATGGAGAAGAAGGTTCAGAAGTAGGGATTTGATGGAGCGCAGGGCAGCGTACGGCATAGAAGAGGAACCCGCCGACGTGTCAACAAGCGGGGACAAGGCGACATTAAAGTCCCCACCCAGAATTATCTGTCCGGAACAGAAATCCGAAAGTTGCTGGAGGGTAGATCTGAAGAAGGGGACTATATTTTTATTAGGGGCATAAATATTGGCCAGTGTAAGAGGGCGTCCGTGCAGCGTTCCTTTGATGAAGAGGAAACAACCTTGGTCGTCAGCCAAGGAATCAGAGACCCTGAACTGGCAATGTTTGGAGAGGAGTATAGAGACCCCCTTTGATTTGGAGTCGGCAGAGGCAGCGTGGAAAGTTTCAAGATAGATCGAGGACGGAAGTTTTTGGATACTATCTGACCTGTAGTGTGTTTCCTGAAGGAGCACGATGTCTGCTTTCGCCTTACGCAAGGCGATGGCGAGTTTAGAGCGCTTTTCAGGAATGTTAAGGCCCCGTACATTAAGGGAGTAGAGTTTCAGTGTGGTATGCATAAGGTCGGGTGTCTGGAAGGCTGTGGGTAGGGAAGAGGGGAAGAGGAAAAGTGGACACAAAGGGAAAGAGGAAGTGTACAGCACAGGGAGGGTGAGATAGGGGGGACAGCGGGAGGGGAGGAAGGAGTCAGGAGCGGGTGGGGTGACCACTACCTAGTCCGGCCGGCCGGGACTGAACGGAGTGGAGTGGGATGTAATCACGGGGGTAGTGGCAGATTAAGAGGGGGTGGAATAGAACCAGAAAAAGGAGGTTCACTTGGGCCACTAGCGGGGGTTGGCGAGGGCCTAGCGGGAAGAGGAGGCTACGGTAGGCACTCAGATAGGGGGAGCCCAGCCACGAGCCAGAGATCAGCGGATGAGAAGCGTGGAGGACAGGGTGAAGGTGCAGCACATAAGTACGGAAAGGTGAGGGGGAAGGCACCACAGGGTATCCATAAATACCAGGCGTAAAATCAATTGTATGAGCAGCCTACGGGAGGGTAGTCGTGGGTGCAAGCGACCCCTGATCCATGGAAGGGCAGGTGGCTCTAAACGTTCTGGGTGTAGCTCCGTGACGGATGAGGGGTCTGTGCTGCGGACATAGCCGGTGGGGTAGTGGAGCAAAAAGGCCAGGTTAGTAGAACCGTGATAGGAACGGGAGGTGGTGAGGGAAAAATTAACCGTCAGCTTAACCATGCAACAGAGAATAATAATAGACAATATCAAAACTTGAAAGAGAAAAAAAAAAAAAAAAAAACCCTGAAAAAACTGTAGAGCTAATACCAAACCCAATAAATTCCCATGCATTGTCCTGTCACACCGTGAAGATGGAGTAGCTCAATCATGTTCCCGGTGACGTCAATGTAGACCGTAGCAATTCGGCAGGAGGGTAACAATGGGAACCCCAAGGGTACAGAGAGTGAAAGGGAGGCTCGCAGAGACCCTGCCGGGGGCCCATATAAACCGGCGCGGGAGGGGTACGAGACAGCAAAAACGTGGAGGAAACGTCCAAACACAAGAAAGAAGGGTCCCGTTGAAAGAAAAGAAAAAAAAAAAGAGTGTCGAGGTTACCCGGGGGCCTGAGCAGAGTCCACTTCGATTAACCAGTGTGAGAGGAGTATGCCGTGTCTCTGCGAAGGGAGAAACAAGATAAAGCATTGTTTGTGCATCACCTGGCTGTATGTACAGGCATAGTCAGGCAAGGACGGAATTGATGCCCCCGGCCCCAAGTCCGCCACCGTCCCTAAAGCAACGGAGGGGCGATCAGCGTCAGACAGCGGTCAGTCCCACCAGGTGAGCAGTAAGTTAACACGGTGCAAACCAGCATACATTGCCCACAGAGCTTGTTAATATTGTAAGGTCTCCCAAAGGGGGCAAGAGCACACACCCCACCATGGTGGAGATGATCGTGTCCGACCCCCGTGGAAGGCACCACGCATTGCAGACAAAATGGTAAAGTTTAAGGAAAACATATAGGAATACTGCAACTTTTTCCAGAAAAAAAAAAAAATCATGTAGGACAGTACAATGCATAAAGGCAGATCGGGGGGCTACATGGAGGAGAGGCCCCGATGCAAGTATTTGCGTACAATCAGGAGAAACGTGGGTCCCACAGTCAGAGGGAAGTAGAGTCCTGGGCATTGAGGATCACAGGGGGAGAGTGGTGACGGGCACAAAAAAAAAAGGAAAGGCATGGGAACAGGGAGTCGATGATACGTTACTGATCCAGAAGCCGGAAAGTGAGAGGTTGGTGGACATAGTTCAACGGTTGTAAGGTGTCGGCACGACACAACGGCACAGAGTCAGGCTTTTGCTGTAGTAGTCCTCCAAGCTGTGGAAAAAACGACACTTAATGGAGAAAGTTCATCAGACAGTTAGGGAAGGAGAAAAAAAAAAAAAAAGAAAAACAGCATCGGAGTTTGAGAAACACAGAAACCAGGGGAAGTAATGGGAGTGAACGAGGCCTGTCGGTATCAAGGTCTGTATGCCATAGGCGGCAAAGAGCCTGAGTTAGGCCTCCAGCCTAGCTCGGCGGTCCTTCGGAGGTTTGGTAGGGCTGTTGGTGTGAGCTGAAGATGTGGGAGCCTTAGCTGGACGGGACTCAGATGGGGAGCGATGTCGTCTGAAGCGAACATCCTGGGCGTCCATGGGTTCCATAGCAGAGGCGACCAGTGAGGAAGAGACAGGGCGGAACTCAGCGTACCAGTTAGGCAGGGGCATGTAGGGGATGCCCAGGGTAGAACAAAAGTGTGGTAAATCCTCGGGGACTCGGAGAAGTGCTGTGCGACCCTTAGCGGAGGCCGAAAGACAAAATGGAAATTTCCAGCGATATACAATGTTTTTGGCTTGCAGGGTTTCCAGCAGTGGTCTCAGCTCCCTGCGGTGCTGTAATGTGATGCCGGAGAGGTCCTGGTAAATCTGGACAGTGGCCCCTTCCAACTCAATACGCGGCCTGTTCCTGGCCTTCCTCAGGATATCCTCCTTCAGGCGATAGTCAACCAAGCAGCACACTATGTCTCTCGGGGGGTCACCCTCCCTACCTTTTGGACGTAGGGCCCTATGTATACGTTCCATATCGATGGGGGATTGGGGAGGCCTGTCCAGGAGTGAGTTGAACAGCGATGTAATGGTGGGGGTCAAGAGGTCCCCCTCTATCGATTCAGGCACCCCTCTAAGCCGGAGGTTGTGGCGTCTGCCACGATTATCCAGGTCCTCCATATGGCGTTGCATGTCCCTCATTTGGGCAGTGTGCGCGTCAGCTCTGTAATACAAGTCATTTATGGCTGAGTCCTGCAGAGCATTCACCCGCTCCGTCTCCTGCACCCTGCCAGTGAGGGAGTGAATGTCTGCCTTCAGGTCCAATATGGCGGCCCCCAGCGTGTCCTTTATGTCTGCTGCAATGGCGCGGAGGTCGTCCATGCAGAGTTGTCTGGGCGGTGGTGGTATAGCTGGGCCGGGATCAGGGTCCCCTGAGGTGACAGCGGCATAGGATCGAGCGGATGGAGCCGTGGCGGTGGCGGTAGGAGAGGTGCGGCCCGTCGGCGCCATGTTTGCTGTCTGGGAGCGGAACAGCTCCGGTATGCTGGGGCTGAGCCTGGTGCCCGAATCTCTCGGGGAGCGGGAGCGAGTGACAGAAGAGGACCGGGGTGTGGAGGACATCCTTACCGGCACGATCGGAGGTGAGCTGACCCTGCTAAGAAGCGTAGTAGGCTCGTGGCGGCGGGAGCTCTCCTAACAAGCAGCCATCAACCCGCGCGGTCAGACCATGCCCCACATACACTTTTTTTGATCATATTTTCTATTCCGCTATTTAATCAAAACCTTTGGGTATAAACAATTAAATTGCGGGATAGTCTGTGTCGGTACGTGTGAGATACACCTTTCCAATTTTTGGGATGCATCTCATACTGCCGAGGATTTGAGGGTGCTTCAGTCTGCCTCCTGCCTGTTCCGAACTCCTCCTACTCCTCATCCTGCCTTTAGGGTACAAAAAATTGTAATTGGGGCCTAGTTGGTGTTTGTACGTGTGAGATACACCGTTTTGTAAAATTTGTCCTATTCCGCTATTCAATATACACCCTGTTTGAGTGTAAAAAATGAAATTGCGGGATAGTCTGTATCGGTACATGTGAGATACACCTTTTTAAATTTTTTTGGCGCATCTCCTTCTACCACCGAGGATTGCAGGACGCTTCAGTTTGCCTCCTGTTCCCAACTCCTCCTACTCCTCTTCCTCATCCTGCCTTTAGGGTACAAAAAATTGTAATCGGGGCCTAGTCTGTGTTTGTACGTGTGAGATACACCGTATTATAACATTTTTCCTATTCCGCTATTCAATATACACCCTTTTGGAGTGTAAGAAAATTAAATTACGGCATAGTCTGTATCAGTACGTGTGAGATACACCTTTTAAATTTGTTTTTCGCATCTCCTTCCACCGCCAAGGATTGCAGGGCGCTTCAGTTTGCCTCCTGTCCCCAACTCCTCCTACTCCTCTTCCTCATCCTCCCTTTAGGGTACAAAAAATTTTAATCGGGGCCTAGTCTGTGTTTGTACGTGTGAGATACACCGTTTTTTTATCCTTTTTTCTATTCCGCTATTCAATATACACCCTTTTGGGGTAAAAAAACATTAAATTGCGGCATAGTTTGCATATTTGACATATACACCCGTGCAATACTGTTGTTGTTTTGTTCCGCTATTCAATAAACACCTTTCTAGGGCAAGATCATAAATTACAAAAATATGAGGAGACCGTCAAATAGGGGCCGTGGCCTGGGTCGTGGTGCTGCTGGTAGAGCTCCTGTTGCAAGGAGAGGATGTGGTCGATCTGTGCCAGCTACACGCACAAGTGAAACACCTTCCTCAAGTGTTAGTAGGCGACAAAACCTGCATCAGTATTTGGTAGGGCATCATACGCCTCTAGAAGTGATGAGGCCAGAACACAGAGAGGCGATAGTAGATTGGTTTGCTGCTGACAGTGCCTCCAGTTCCTTCACATTGTCTCCCACCCAGTCTACTGCAGAAAGGTCAGAGTTGGCACCTGCAGCCAATGTCCAACTGTCTTTCACCTCACCCCCTTGCAAATCAGGCAAGCAGTCTGAGCCCCAAGCCATACAGCAGTCTCTTCTTCTTTTTGAGGACTCTGTCAGCAGGGTTTCCCAGGGCCATCCACCTAGCCCTGCCCCAGAAGTGGAAGAGATTGAGTGCAGCGATGCCCAACCACTCATTTCTCAAGATGAGTACATGCAAGGACCATCGCAGCACGTCTCCGATGATGTTGAAACGCAGGTGCCAACTGCTGCGGCGTTCAGCATTGTGGAGACCGACAAGGAGGGCAGGGGTGAAGACTGGGTGGAAGATGATGTGGAGGACGATGAGGTCCTCGACCCCACATGGAATGAAATGGAATGAACATCATGCAGGTGACCTGAGTAGTTTGGAGGAAGAGGCGGTGGTCGCACAGAGCCACCAGCACAGCAGAAGAGGGAGCAGGGTGCAGAAGCGGAGCGCCCGTGCCCTAGACACTACGCCTGCTACTGCCCAACGCAGCAAGGGAACGAGCGCACCAAAGTCAGCTCAAAGGAGTTCTCTAGCGTGGAAGTTCTTTAGAAAATGTGCTGATGACAGGACACGAGTGGTTTGCACCCTGTGCAATCAGAGCCTGAAGCGAGGCATAAACCTTCTCAACCTGAGCACAACCTGCATGATCAGGCATCTAAGTGCAAAGCACGAGCTGCAGTGGAGTAGACACCTTCAAAACCAAGAAACGTCTCTGGCTCATCCTGCTCCCTCTTCTGCTGCAGTCTCAGCATTACAAACATGAGCTCACATGGGTTGAACTGACAGTAAAGAACGTAGTATATGATGGCTAGAGGTACAGTAGGCGTTCACAGTATACACAAGTTGGTGGCGGGCTGTTTAGGCCGCAAACATGAGCTCACATGGGTTGAACGGACATCTTTTTTTTTACGCTCCAACATTTGAGCCACAGAAGCCTGCCTTTTTCCAGAACAACGTGACGACAGCATCATGGAAGGTTGAGTGTTAGACAACTGTGAGGAGAAGTAGAAGGAGGAGGAGAAGGAGAAGAGGCTGGACGGTGAGAGCATGGAGTGTGGCTTTATGGGTTCTGACAGTTTTGCTCCCACTGGGCTTGGTGATGGGATTTCAGGTGCCTTCTTAAGGCGGTTGTCCCTAGGTGAGTGTTGGGCTTACCGCGACTTATGCATTGACTGCAAAGGCTGCAGATGGCAACACTGGTGTCAGCAACGGACACCCCCCCCCCCCCTCCCATACCCACCACTGTGCACAGTGCAGCCATGCATGAACCTCACCCAGCACTCTACCATCCAGCACCATTCTCCATCCATTGCCACTTGCCAGCCCACTAGCCCAGTACAGTACTGTCTGCTTTGAAGGGGGCACGCACGCTGCATTGAAAGGGGGCATGCTGGTCACTACATTGAGGGGCATGTATGCTGGTCACTACATTGAAAGGGGGCATGTACAGTGCGCATGAGCGCGGGCACGAGAACGGACATTTTCTAGTCGCGCTCCACACATCACCACAGACAATCCAGCTAAATACAGCGGCGGGAGGCTAAGTGGTGGCTGGGCTCTCTCCCGGAAGGTTCGTGAGGTGGTCATGCGGCGGGGATCGGGTGGACTGCCCAGGAAAAGGCCCTACAAGCGCGGCAACCAGAGGGATGGACTGCGGCCTATCTCCTCCGGGAAAACTCCCTCCCCAAAGATGGCGAGGGGCAAGCAGAGCACTCCGTGCGGTCGGGACGCGGCCCTGGAACGGCCTCCCACTCCAGCATCTCCCAACTTGGCAGCCGATTCCCCCTCAGTGGAGGACATGGGTGACCCCTTCTCCTCACAGGCATCGGGGGCATCCGGGAGATCTCCGGGCGCCGGGGTGAGTTACCAGCTACCCTCCCACCGCCCCCGAAAATGTCAGGCTCCCCGGGCTCCTCGATGGACCGGAACATGGCTGAAATGGCAGATTCACTGTCCAGCCAGCCTAGCCCCACGGGAGATAATCTGGCGCCCCCCCCAGGCCCCTTTTCGGGTGATGCAGTGTTATTAGCAAGGTTTTCCACAATGCTCCAGCAGGAACTGTCCAAAGCATGTTCCATCATCACGACTGATATCAAACAGGATCTTCAGAGTTTTGGGGCAAGACTTGACACTATTAAAAGCAAGGTGGATGGCTCTCTGCTCCAGGTCAATCAGAATACTAAATTAGTGCCTGAGCTTCATGAACGGTTGGAGGAGGCCTATTTCAAAATTGAGGATCTGGAAAACGGATCGGGCCGTTATAATGTGCGCATAAGGGGTCTTCCTGAGACGCACCAAGACCTGGAAACGGCAGTCCAGGACCTTATGAGAGACTTGATTCCGGACATTTCTCCACATCAAATGGAAGTGGACAGGGTGCAGAGGGCCCTGACTGCACCGCGGCCGGATGGTCTTCCCCGTGACATCATTTTAAAGCCGCACTACTACAAAGTTAAGGAGAAGATGATGTCAGCGGCCAGGAACCGCCGGGACCTCACTCTGCTTGGCTCCCCAATACAGCTGTTCACGGACCTTGCCCCTTCCACAGTGCAGAAGAGCCGCACTCTTAAGCCTTTGCTTCAATGTTTGATGGACAATCATATCAAATATCGTTGGTCCTTCCCCTTTCGGCTGTCATTTACTTTCAACGGCAAGAACCACTCATTCACCATTTTCCATGCCGGAGAGGATTTGCTTCTGAAACTAGGCATCTTGTCCAGAGAACCGCGTTCTCCACAGTCACCATCGGCTGCCCAGCCTGATCGCCCGCTATCCCCGGTGTGGTCACATCGAGGCACCCCCTCCGCTGGGCAGCAAGGGGGCAGGTAGGGGCGCAAGACCTGAAATGTAGCCAGGATTACTTTTGCTTGTCCAAGCTTTTCTATTTTACCTGACTTATGTTCGTTGAAATGTTGATTCCCTTCCCTGTCAATCCCGGCGGCGCCGCCTTGACTCCCTGCCTTTATATGTTTTTCGGATTGTTGATCGGGATGTTACCGTGTGCCACTCCTGTGAACTTGCCCTCCTCTTGTGATGGGGGCAACCTCACGACACATGCCTCAGGTTTGGGAACTGGGGGAACACAATTCCCAAGTACTTTCTATTGTGTATTGCATTAGTGCCTTATCGGCATGGGGGGTAAATCCTCCTGCCCTCTCCTATTCTTTCTCTAACTTTCTTTTTCCTTCTCTTGGACCCAGGCTCTGTGTGCTAGCCCCGTGCTGCTGCTCCCAGACTCCCCGGACGGAGGGATGTTGAATTTTGCCAAGCTGGGACTTACTACGCTGCGACCAGGTAAGAGTGCACTGCCAAACCACCATGTCACCCCCGGGTTCCTCTAGATTCACACTGATATCACATAATGTGCAGGGCTTTAATTCTCCACTGAAGTGCACCAAGGCCTTCCTACAATACAAACGCCAGAAAGCGGACATTTTGCTGTTGCAGGAAACTCATTTTTCTAAAACTTCTGCGCCTAAATACCTCTCGGCTCATTATCCCCAATTTTATCTATCCTCGGGTCAGGACAAGAAGCGGGGAGTAGCTATCTGTTTTTCTCGTGGGGTCCAATTTACTCCGGTCACGGTGGTTGGGGATAGAGAGGGTCGGTACCTCATGGTGGTGGGCCTTGTTCATGATCAACTGGTCTCTTGTGTCTCTTATTATACCCCTAACACAGGTCAGATAGCATTTTTTCAGGATATTCTGCTCACGTTGCTTCCCAAAGTGCAGGGCAGGGTGATCCTAGGGGGGAATAGCAACCTCCCTCTAGAGAATACACTGGACAAGTCCGTCCGGGGCGTGCCCAGGTATAGACATGCACCGAAGAGCGGTTCCAAATTGGCCCGACTTCTTCACGACTGGGATTTGCTGGACCTGTGGAGGGAATATAAACCGACTCAGAGAGACTACACACATTTTTCTCATGTCCATGGTACCTACTCTCGCATAGATCACGTGTTTGCCAGCTCTGCCCTTGCCTCATGCGTGTGCTCTGCACAGATTCTGGCGACTTCTTGGTCCGATCATTCACCGGTATTAGTGCCGTTTTCGGCTTTGTGGTCCACTCAGGGTCCTTCTCCGTGGCGGCTTAACGCGGCTTTACTTAATGACCCTGGGGTCCTGGGGGAAATTGAACTAGATATTAAACAGTTTTTCCAGGAAAATAGGCCGGGTGATACGTCCCCAACCATTACCTGGGCGGTCCATAAGGCTACTATTCGCGGTAAATTGATTCGGATAGCGGCTAGACTAAAACGTACCCGGGAGAGCACAATAAGAGCGCAAGAGCAAACACTGAGTGCACTACTCCTTGAGCAACGGACACACCCCCACGTAGATATTAGACACAAAATTGATGTGGCCAGGCTGGCGCTGAATTTGATTCTCACGACCCAAGCGGAGAAGTACCTTCGGTGGTCCCGTCATAGATACTATACTATGGGAGATAGGCCTACCACTCTATTGGCGCGGAAGCTGGCCACTCGCCCCTTTACGGCTGCCCTACCCAGGTTACGGTTGCGGACAGGGGGTCCTCTCTCGCAATCCTACCCTGCTTACATCTGAATTCACAAGGTTCTATTCCAAACTTTACCGGGCTCCAACGACCTACGATCGGAGACTAGCCGACTCATTTTTTGCCGACCTGAATCTGCCCTCGCTGTTACAGTCCCACGTCGATCTCATGAATGAGCAGATCGCGGAATCGGAGGTACTACAGGCGATTAAGGGATTACATCCCACCAAGGCCCCTGGGCCTGACGGTTTTCCGGGGTGTTTGTGTTCCTGGCCAACGAGTTCAACCTGGTTTTTAATGCAGACTTTAGCGTGTTTGTCCTTTGTGTATACTCCTATGTACCACATATATGCAACCCCATTATATACTTTCTCAGAAACAAGGACATCAAACAGACATTTATGAGTTCTGCTATAAGATTTATGAGTTTTAAAGTGAAGAATGATGTCAGAGTTAACACAATAACTAAATAAACAGAATGATTCATTCATAATCAATAAATCTGGGAATTGGGAATTCTTGTAATTTAAAAATAAGTTTAACACTCAAGTGGACTGGAGCTCAAGCACATGGTGATCTTGGTGACAGCTTTCTAGTTTTGCGCATGTATTCTGTTGTTATTTTACATCTTAAGACTGGCTGTTATCATTTGCAGTCCTGACATGAAACTACAAGTGAAGGGCTAACAATGGCAGTACAAGTGAAGGGCTAAAGAAAGTAAGGAAAGGGCCCAAAAGTACACAATGAGGTGTTTCTTAGTTGTGGAGCCTGGCCTCCTATACTATCTGCTGGTTCTAAAAATATTCTTTTATACCCTGCCTGTTGGTCCTGGAATGTAATCGCTTGTGCCATCTATGGGTGCTAGCAGGCTGTTTACACAGACATAGGTGCAACAACTGTACTCAGGTAAACTGTGTTTAGTACTTTCTGCTAGGTGGTAGTGGGTTGTACAATGTGGTGTAATCTAATGTAAAGTCCTTCAGACTTTAGATGGCTAGATTGTGGCCAGTAAGAGTAGAAAATCCTCTGGCAACTCTGAAAATAAACACTGCCTTAGGCTTGATGGTCAATGGGAGTAAATCAAATTACATAGAATCTGTAGTATGTAGGAGGGAGACTATTGCGCCATCACTGGTATCAGAGAGAAGAACAGTACTCCATCATTGGTGTGAGTGGGAGGTTTAGTGCCCCATCATTGGCATCAGTGGGAGGAATAGTGTCCCATCATTAGTATTGACAGTGAGAGAAATAGTGTCCTATCGTTGGTATCAGGGGCAGGAATAGTGTTCCTATCATTGGCATCAGCGAGAGGAATAGCGAACCATCCTTGTTGTTAGTGAGAGGAATAGTGCCACGTTATTGGCATCAGTGGGAGGAATAGTGCCCCATCATTGCTATCATGGGGGGAATCTTGCCCTATCACTGGTATTAGTGGGAGGAACAGTACCCCATCATTGGTATTAGTGGGAGAAATAGTGCCCCATCATTGGTATCAGTGGCAGGAATAGTGCCCCATTATTTTTATCAGTTGGAGGAATAGTGCCCCATCATTGGTGTAGGTGGGAGGAATAGTGTCCCATCATTGTTGTCAGTGGGAGGAATAGAGCCCCATCATTGGTATCAGTGGGAGGAATAGTGTCCCATCATTGGCATCAGTGGGAGGAATAGTGTCCCATCATTGGTATCAGTGGGGGAAATAGTGCCCCATCATTGGTATCAGTGGAGTGGAAGGAAATAGTGCCACATCATTGGTATCAATGAGAGCAATAGTGCCCCATCATTGGTATCAGTGGGAGGAATAGTGTCCTATCATTGGCATCAATGAAAGGAATAGTGCCCCGTCATTGGCATCAGTGGGAGGAATAGTACTCTATTCTTGGTCTCAGCAGGAGGAATAGTGTCCCATCATTGCTATCGGTGGGAGGAATAGTGCCCCATCATTGACATCAGTGGGAGGAATAGTACTCTATTCTTGGTCTCAGCAGGAGGAATAGTGCCCCATCATTGGTATCAGTGTGAGGAATAGTGCCCCATCATTGACATCAATGGGAGGAATAATGCCCCATCATTGGTATCAATGAGAGGAATAGTGTCCGATCATTGGTATCAGTAGGAGGAATAGTGTCCCATCATTGGTATCAATGAAAGGAATAGTGCCTCCATCAGAGCCGGGACAAGGCCATCCAGCGCCCAGGGCGAAGACACCAAACTGCGCCCCCCCAAGATGTAGGAACATAATGTTTTAGCAATATAAAAAAGAGAATTGAGCACTAATTGGCACACTTAGCCCTAAGCAGATATTCCCTTTCCAAGCCAAATATTTCCACAAACAAATATCCTCCCTCCTCCCAGTACACATCTCTCCCTGCTGAAATCCCCCTCCCTGCACAAATCTTTCCCCCCATCCTCTCTAAGCTCAAAGCCTCTCTCTTCCCAAATGTTCCCTGCTAGCACAACTATCGCTACTCAAAAAAGCTCTGTTAGCGCACATTCTCACCCCTCAAATTTCCCCTCCAAACACAAATTCTCCCCTCTCCAAATCCCCCCTCCCAGCACAAATCTTCTCCTCCCCCAAATGTCCCCTCCTAACACAAATACCCATCAATTTTCCTACTAGCACAAATCCTCTCCCCCAAATCCCCCCCCCCCTCCAAAAAAAATGTTTTCCCTTCTTGCACGAATCCCCCCTCCTAGCACAAATCCTCTTCCCCATCCCCCCAGCACAAACCCCCCAAATTCCTCCTCCTAGCCCATCCCACCAAATCCCCCATCCTAGCACAAATCCCCCCTCTTAGCACAAATCCTCTTCCCCCATCCCCCCAGCACAAACCCCCCAAATTCCTCCTCCTAGCACATCCCACCAAATTCCCCCTCCTAGCACAAATCCTACCCCCAAATTTCCCCTCTAGCACAAATACCCCCAATCATCCCTACTAGCATAAATCCCCCCCTTTCCCATTTCTAACAGCCCAAAAACTCCCCATCCTGGCACAAATACCCCATCACCTCTTCTAGCCAAACCCCCCAAATACCCTCTTAGCCCAAATCCCCCCCATCCCCCCAGCACAAATCCCCCCTCCTGGCACAAATCCTCTTCCCTCCATCCCCACAGCAAAAATACCCCCTCCTGGCACAAATCCTCTGCCCCCCCCCCCTTCCCACAGCACAAATATCCCTCCTGGCACAAATTCTCTTCCCTCCATCCACACAGCAAAAATCCCCCCTCCTGTCACAAATCCTCTCCCCCCCCCCATCCCAGCAGCACAAATCCCCCCTCCTAGCACAAACCCTCTTCCCCCAACCCCACCGCATAAGTCCCCCCCTCCTGGCACAAATCCTCCCCCCCCCCCCCATCTCCCTAAATCACCCTCCTAGTACCCCCCAAATGTTCCCCTTCTAGAACAAGTCTTAATTTCCCCCTAGCACAAATCCCCCCATCATTCCTACTGGCACAACCCCCCCCCCCAAATACCCCTTTTTAACAGCCCCAAGACTTCCTGTTCTGGCACAAATCCCCCCACCCCATCCCAATAATCTCTTCAAAGACAATCCCCAAGTCCCCCCTCCTGGCACAAATCCTCACCCCCCCAGCACCCTCCCCCCAATTTCCCTGCTAGAAGAAATCTTATCTTGTCATCTCTCAAATTCCCCATCCCAGCACATCCCCCCCCCCCCCATATCGATCCCACCTAGAAGTAATCATCTTCTCCCCACCCCTCCTAGTACAAATACTTTTGGGGGGATTGTCCTGGGGGGGGGGATAAGAGAATTTGTACTAGGAGGGGTGGGGAGGAGATGATTACTTCATGGTGGGATCGATATGGGAGAGGGGGGGGGGGGATTGTGCTGAGATGGTGGAATTTGAGAGGTGACAGGATAAGATTTGTGCCCCCGGTGCAGACAGTTCACCCTTTCCTCCAGACCTCAGATATAGCGCGGCACATCAATCTGTGATCCTCCTCTTCTGACTGGCTCCTTCTCATCTTCATATGTCAGAGCGGAGGAGGAGCCTAGGAGAAGACAATTCCTCAAGCTTTGCACGGAGAGATGCGGCTGCAGAAGGGGAGAAGATTGCGGCTCAGGAATGACACTGGATGTCAGATCGGGACTATACAGAGTTTGTTATCCCCTCTCCTCCCAGCAAAAAATGTGGAAAGGGGGCGGGTAACAAACTCTGTATAGTCCCGATCTGACATCCAGTGTCATTCCTGAGCCGCAATCTTCTTCCCCTTCTGAAGCCGCATCTCTCCGCTAGCCCAGCTGTCCGTGCAAAGGTTTAGGAAATGTCTTCTCCTAGGCTCCTCCTCCGCTCCTCCTCCGCTCTGACATATGAAGATGAGAAGGAAAAGCCGAAGTCCCGATCTGACGACCGCTACAGTGATAGGAGTCAGTGTGAAGCCTGGCGAGAAGAGAGAGAGAGAGTACATCCCGCTCTCTCCTCTCAACTAATAGCCACAGAAACACTCTTGGCAGCGCCCCCTCCACCTCCCATGCTAACGACGCCCAGGGCAGCCGACCCTGCCGCCCACCCCTTGTACCGGCCCTGGCCTCCATCACTTGTGTTAGTGAGAGGAATAGTGCTCCATCACTTGTGTTAGTGAAATGAATAGTGCCCCATCTTTGGGGCACATATTGATGTGTCCACTCTGTTCACTCCTCTCCTTCCTGTCTCTATCCTCTTGTAGTATTGTGAGCTTGGTTTCTCCCTGACTAAAGAGTGCCCGTTGAAAATTGGAAGGAGGCAACCGCTGACCCTAAAACATTGTGAGTACTGACCAGAATTCTGTGCCCCAGTGAATACATGCAGATTCTCTTTACTCCAGAAGGCCCTTATATTTGCTGGCTTTGTGGTGTTCTCTTACATGGATTGTTTCAGTTATAATCTTCTGCTCTAGTGTACAGAGACTGCCTAGGAGAAAGAGAAGTGTCCTCTTGTTCTTCATTCTTCCTGGGGTATTCTCTAGTCTACTCTTGTATCTTTTCCAGGTTGTGATTTCATATAAAGTAACAATGTAAGGTGGGTGATTGTGGGATTTAAAATTGTAACAATGTTTCTGAGTGCAGCATAAATGTTCACTCAGTGCTGACACCTAGTGGTCAGTCGGGGTATAACACTTTGGTGTGTTTGCAGTAGAATAGAGGAATATATACAGTCAGAATGTGGAGATGATCTCCACAATCCAGAGAGAATCAGGATGCGACTAGAAGAAAATCTGGAGGCATCCAGAGCCCTGCAGAGGAGAGGACACAGCTGAGGCGTGAAAGAGGCAGAAATCACAAACGTACCATAAAAATAAATGACTTAAATGTCATAAAAAAAAAAAAAAAAAAAAAAAAAAAAAACTTAATTATTTTTTTTTTTTTTATTCCCCCAAACATACCTCAATTCTAATACTGAGCTCCATATTGTTCTGATCGGACAGTTACAGTATTTAGGGGAAATACTGGCACAAAAGATCAACACAACACTGCCACCGTGCGGCCATTTCATCAAACAGCAACAGGATGATTTATTTTTTTACGCTGTAATCGTAGAACAAAGACAATAAATGCGGCTCCAAAGGAAATACATAAAAATCATTGGATCAAACCATTTAAAAATTAAAAAAAATCTGATTGTTTCAACCCCCTTTAAGTGTGTGTCTACACATTTGTTCATCATTATTATTTTTTTTTTTTCCTAGCAGGAATGTCATTTTCTGATCGTGATGAGTGATTTAATATATTTATTATTACCAAATGTGCATACAATGAAAGTTAGTGAATGTTATAGTGCATGGGGATGGGATGAGAGCTGTGATAGTAGAAATATCGGCTTAGAAGAGTCTTTAGGAGAATGTATTTCCACCCAACCATACAAAGAGCCCCACATATGTGTTTTTTTTTTTTGTCTCATTCTTTTTTTTTTTTTTTTTTCAAATATCATTTTATTGAAAAGTTTTCCTTCTCTTTTATAAAAAAACAAAAAAAATAAACAGTACGACCACAATGCATGTTTCTCTCATTCTTTATTAATGTGATAAATTGTATTATTACTGTCAGGAAAAGGGCACTCTAAAGGCAAACACTTTGTCTTCTTATTCACACTCAGACTTGTAATACAGGTGAATAGTAATGAGGGGAAATCTCTCATCTCTTTTCATTACAATATATCAGCATTGTTGTTGGGGGATGGGATTGGATCTTCTTATTGTACAACATTACAGGGACTGATCCTCATTGCTCTCCATCCTTTACTTCTGATGGATGATTACATATTCTATACATTCCAAACAAGAATCCTTCCAACTGAAAAGGAACACAAATCTCATCACCTCCTTCACACTCATCAGAAGACAAAATCCTATCTGAAGGAATCTCCCACAACTGCGATTGGATCAACTTTCCAATTCCTTCCTATAAATGGATCCCAGGAATTCCATAGACCGTTACAGTCATCTCCGATCCACTCAGCCGACCTTACCGGGAACATTGATCAACTCAGGGGGATTCATGAACCGAGAATAAGAAATACGTTGGAAATAATAATTTCAGGATGTTTCATTTCACAATACAGAATCCGCCCTGCTATCGAGATCAATGGAAAGTCTACAGAACAAGTATTTTCTGGGCTGAGAACAGAGAGATCTCACAATACATTTCTTTGGATTCCTCATAAGAAGACATTATTACTGGCTGATGAAGGAGACGCCCACAGCTGTGATTGGCTCAGATTTCCAATAGCAGTTTTCAAATTTGCCCGCCAGAATTGTGTAGATCGTTACATAGAAATATTCAGCCCTTTTATACCGCCAAATCCGACACGGAGGAGATCATCAGATGAGACATTTATCGGCTAAATCCCATTATTACTCCAATGCCATTCGTACAGAAGGATTCTCTGTTACTAAACCATGAGAAAACACTTCAATATGTTCTCAGAATCCAGGATCTCACCACTGCTACACACACAGCATGATAGAGAAATGTATTCTATTATAGATCTCTACTTTTCTATATATGATGGGGAAATCATCACATACAGATCTGATCATCAATTTATGTCTCTTTCAGACATTTATCAGTGAAAGATTGTCCTCATATCACAAGCAGAATATGTATAACAAGAAATGTCTGGTAGTAACCATGACACATAAATATGTACAATGAATGAATAAAGAAACTATTTCATGCCTTAAGAACCAGATCGGTTTCCTCTTTGTATCACACAATCCGCCAAATGTTACAAGGTTCTAAGAACGTAAAATTCTCTACAGAATACGAATATGTTGTGGCCACGCCCCTTTCGATTAGTCTCCTATCAGGTCCGCTCAGGTTTAATCAGGGAAGAGGTGTTATTCGTATATATAATTTCTTTTTTAGAGTAATATTCTATAAATATGACATCGTTTTTGACAATAATATCTGGTGATTCGGAGGATAAACGCCAACACCTACCCACTTCAACCCAACAAAGGTCCTTCTCAGGGCCACCCACCTTCTCATACAAAGGGCTGTCTATGTTGATATTTATACATTGCTACCGGAGTTATGTGAGTTTCTAGCAATTTTAGAACAAATTTGTGGAGAAAGAAGGTTCTTTTTAGCTGAACATACACTAAAAGATCCGATTGTACATTTTTCTTTAGTACAAAACTAAAAGGCACTTTATAGCTAACCGACGATTTTTAAAAAAGATTGCATAGTATGTGGCCAGTGTTTAGAATGGCAGCAGATTTCCGTTGGTTAAGATTTCCTTAACCTGCAAATAAAGGCACACTTATCTTTTCAGAAGCCATTTGC
Organism: Pelophylax lessonae; assembly: GCF_965119305.1. NCBI lineage: Eukaryota > Metazoa > Chordata > Amphibia > Anura > Ranidae > Pelophylax > Pelophylax lessonae. Next base: position 188,186 of record NW_028120024.1, on the reverse strand, counting down.
AGTGAGGATCCAGACTGGGCCCTCCATCCAGCACTGTGCAGGAGGACGAGGGAGAGGTGGCAAAGTCCCTTTCTGAGGTATGAAGGTGTCTCCTGGATACTCTTACTCTCCTTTCCTCCCATTGATTGGATGCATTTTCATCAAAATGCAGAAAGAGGAATCTGATCCAATGCTTTCCGACCCTCTCTCACTATTTCCTTCTCACCTGCAATGACAATTATATATATATAAATTAAGATCTGCATGCACAGCGTCTAAAGGGCCATACACACTATAAGATTTTCTGAAGACTTTTTTCCTTCAGACTTACCAAAACCATATAATATGAGGTCATACCTATACACTTTCAATTTGTATGCAATCTGGCAGGCCCTTGCACTACATAGAAAAGGTGAATCTGAAGGAAATCTAACCACAAAAGTTGGATAGTGTGTATCCAGCTTTACTCTGAATCCTGAACCTGGATTTGGGTCCCATATCCTAGCAATGTGTCTAATCCAAAGGATGGAGGACAATGGAAACCAGTCCCTATAAGGAGATCATCTGCTTATCTAAATTCACATCAATTCAATGTGTTATATTAGACAATAAAATCATAGAGACTCATAATTGCTGTTAGGACAGACAGGTGTCATTATAACACATTGCCCACCCGGATCACAATCTTCGGTGTCTAATTATACAATCAGATCTCCCAAACATGCATGTCCGGCTCCTTCTTAGATAGAAGTGGGTGGCTCTGAGAAGATCCATTGGGTTTGGTAATAGAAAATAATTGATTGGGTTTACTTGGCGGGCTTGTGGAAGGAATCTTCGAGGATTTTACCGCTTTGGAGGAAATATTTGGAAGCTGAAAACCGACACAAGTGATGTCATTTGGAGGAAGATGAACAGATTTATGAATAGAACTTCTACAATGTCGGATTTAGCGGTATAATGCGGCTGAATCTTCCTAACGGCCAGTAGAATTATGGCGGGAGATTTAAATATAGCAACTAGGAGCCATCATAGACGTGGTCTATTAATAGCCAAGAGGGAAAATAATTTCTGGAAATATGGAGTACAATGTGTTCTGACATTGGAGCTCTATGTAGGTGTGCATGGTTTTGGTTGGATGAGTTTAGCGGGGAGTAGACGATCAGCATAGAAAGATTGGAATGAAAAGAGATGAGAGAATGATGTCCTGTGATCACATTTCCCCTCATTACTATTCACCTGCATTACAAGTCTGAGTGCGATAAGAAGACAAAGTGTTTGCCTTTAGAGTGCACTTCATCTGACAGTAATAATACAATTGATCACATTGATAAAATATATCCTTTTTGAAGAATAGGAATAAAAACTGCGTATGTCCGGCTCTTTGTACAGAGATGTGGGTGACACGTTTGTGATGCTTCGATAAATATATCGTATTTGACTATTTTCCTCCTTTCACTGTAAATTTGGAAATTTGTTGAATTATGAGATACATGGACTTTTGATGTGATTAGGATCATGGAAAGCTTTTTTCTTGGCGCTGTATATTTTCCGGATTAGCCGGAATTGATTAACACTAGAAGAGCGGTGCTTGGAATGGAGGGGGGCAGATTACATTTTAATAGAGGCGAGGTCTTCCAGAGTGACTTCTTTACCTCTATATGACATTATACCTGAGTAGCCGCCAGTATAGATTTGCAGCAATATGTGACAATAAACATACTCAGAGTATTTGTATAAAAACATGTTTATCATGGTGAGCAGATAATGATACATTGTATATTAAACATGACATTGTGTAATCAGCTGAGACATTTGTATGTATAACAATCTCTCCCATCACATCACACAAGGATCTCATGTCACCGGCTGATGTTTTTCTTCCAGGCTCCTTCTACTCAGCTATAAATGAGCAGAGTTCTGTATTAGAGGGAAATGTTTCCTGGTGGTCACTCTTTACTCATCTAATGTGAAGATCATTCTAGAGGGAGATGTGAGAAGATTGTTTTCTGTGTAGAATTTGTGTAGAAAAGAAGATAGAAGGAAGAATGGGACACACACTCAGGAGGATGGAGGTGTTTGCAGCCTCTGTGTTCAGCCTCCTCAGCAGCTCCTGGCAGCTGTAAGTGACCCCCGATAAGTGACAGTCCAGTGAGCAGATCGGGTCCCCGATGAAGATCGGACAGCGTTCTATTTCACATAAAAGTCGGTTTTCTATCTACTGGGGAAACACAACAAGAGAGAGAAGATTCTCCAACTACTCCATGATACTGAGTGGGCGTGTCTGATGTGTAACCAATAGCAGAGCAGGAGGATTGTTGTGTACCGACCAATAGCAGTGCAGGACGTTTAACTATATAATCCCAGAAGAGGTGAGTGGGGAAGTTTATCTGTCCAATAGACTTTCTAGAATCATGTCTGAGACTGAGAGCGCCCCAGCCGCCGCTCCTCCAGCGGAGCCCGCCGCCAAGAAGAAGGCGACTAAGAAGGCGGCAGCTGGAGGAGGGAAGAAAGGCAGCAAGAAGCCGTCCGGTCCCAGCGTGTCCGATCTCATCGTCACAGCCGTGGCCGCTTCCAAGGAGCGCAGCGGGGTCTCCCTGGCCGCCCTCAAGAAGCTCCTGGCCGCCTCAGGATACGATGTGGAGAAGAACAACAACCGCCTCAAGGTCGCCATCAGGGCGCTGGTGACTAAGGGGAGCCTCGTCCAGGTGAAAGGACATGGAGCCTCCGGATCCTTCAAGATCAACAAGAAGCAGCAAGAGGGCGACAAGGCCAAGAAAGCCCCCAAAAAGAAGCCATCAGCTGCGGCCAAAAAGCCAGCCAAGTCCCCTAAGAAACCGGCGGCCAAGTCCCCCAAGAAGGCAGTAAAATCCCCCAAGAAGTCGGCCAAGAGCCCCAAGAAACCGGCAAAGGCTGCAGCTGCCAAGAAGGTGACAAAGAGCCCCAAGAAGCCCAAAGCTGCACCCAAGCCCAAAAAAGCCGCCAAGAGTCCGGCTAAGAAGGCGGCCAAACCCAAGGCAGCAGCCAAGCCCAAGAAGGCCGCTCCGAAGAAGAAATAAATCCAAGCAGCCGGAGGCCTCCTTCATCTACACCCCCCAAAGGCTCTTCTCAGAGCCACCCACCTCCTCCTAACAGAGCTACACATACCTACCTACACCCACCTCCTCCTAACAGAGCTACACATACCTACCTACACCCACCTCCTCCTAACTGAGCCACACATACCTACCTACACCCACCTCCTCCTAACTGAGCCACACATACCTACCTACACCCACCTCCTCCTAACAAAGCTACACATACCTACCTACACTCACCTCATCCTAACAGAGCCACACATACCTACCTACACCCACCTCCTCCTAACTGAGCCACACATACCTACCTACACTCACCTCCTCCTAACAGAGCCACACATACCTACCTACACCCACCTCATCCTAACAGAGCCACACATACCTACCTACACCCACCTCCTCCTAACAGAGCCACACATACCTACCTACACCCACCTCATCCTAACAGAGCCACACATACCTACCTACACCCACCTCCTCCTAACAGAGCCACACCTACCTACACCCACCTCCTCCTAACAGAGCCACACATACCTACCTACACTCACCTCCTCCTAACAGAGCCACACATACCTACCTACACTCACCTCCTCCTAACTGAGCCACACATACCTACCTACACCCACCTCCTCCTAACAGAGCCACACATACCTACCTACACCCACCTCCCCTTAACTGAGCCACACATACCTACCTACACCCACCTCCTCCTAACTGAGCCACACATACCTACCTACACCCACCTCCTCCTAACAGAGCTACACATACCTACCTACACCCACCTCCTCCTAACTGAGCCACACATACCTACCTACACCCACCTCCTCCTAACAGAGCTACACATACCTACCTACACCCACCTCCTCCTAACTGAGCCACACATACCTACCTACACCCACCTCCTCCTAACAGAGCCACACATACCTACCTACACCCACCTCCTCCTAACAGAGCCACACATACCTACCTACACCCACCTCCTCCTAACAGAGCCACACATACCTACCTACACCCACCTCCTCCTAACAGAGCCACACATACCTACCTACACTCACCTCCTCCTAACTGAGCCACACATACCTACCTACACCCACCTCCTCCTAACTGAGCCACACATACCTACCTACACCCACCTCCTCCTAACTGAGCCACACATACCTACCTACACCCACCTCCTCCTAACTGAGCCACACATACCTACCTACACTCACCTCCTCCTAACTGAGCCACACATACCTACCTACACCCACCTCCTCCTAACAGAGCCACACATACCTACCTACACTCACCTCCTCCTAACTGAGCCACACATACCTACCTACACCCACCTCCTCCTAACAGAGCCACACATACCTACCTACACCCACCTCTTCCTAACAGAGCCACACATACCTACCTACACCCACCTCCTCCTAACAGAGCCACACATACCTACCTACACCCACCTCTTCCTAACAGAGCCACACATACCTACCTACACTCACCTCATCCTAACAGAGCCACACATACCTACCTACACCCACCTCCTCCTAACTGAGCCACACATACCTACCTACACCCACCTCCTCCTAACAGAGCTACACATACCTGCCTACACCCACCTCCTCCTAACAGAGCCACACATACCTACCTACACCCACCTCCTCCTAACAGAGCCACACATACCTACCTACACCCACCTCCTCCTAACTGAGCCACACATACCTACCTACACCCACCTCTTCCTAACAGAGCCACACATACCTACCTACACCCACCTCCTCCTAACAGAGCCACACATACCTACCTACACCCACCTCCTCCTAACAGAGCCACACATACCTACCTACACCCACCTCCTCCTAACTGAGCCACACATACCTACCTACACTCACCTCATCCTAACTGAGCCACACATACCTACCTACACTCACCTCCTCCTAACAGAGCCACACATACCTACCTACACCCACCTCCTCCTAACTGAGCCACACATACCTACCTACACCCACCTCCTCCTAACTGAGCCACACATACCTACCTACACCCACCTCCTCCTAACTGAGCCACACATACCTACCTACACCCACCTCCTCCTAACTGAGCCACACCTACCTACCTACACCCACCTCCTCCTAACAGAGCCACACATACCTACCTACACTCACGGCACACAGTGCTCCGCATCTCTTCTACACATCTAATAGCACACAGACATCAGAGATGGGCGCTGATCAATATTTCCTCTTCTAGATCATTCACTTGTTTTAGTATGTAAAAGTTCTAAGGAGAATCATTCTAATGATCGGGAGATCTCATCCTCCGCTCATCTTACAATGATTAGGAAGTCTCCTGTGTTGAGAATGTTATAACTTTTTGAGAAGATAAATCTGTATGATTACCTAAAAGCTCCTATTGGCTGATATATATAATTTATATTCAATTGCCTGCCAATATTTTAATGGTTTAAAATATTTGCAGTAACAGTGGAACCCCAACATGGGCGTCGTGCGATAATAAGTAAAGAGAAACTACTGCTCGTAATCCCCCCCCCCCCCCCCCTATCCTCATATCCGTACACAATAGTGCTGAGTGAGGGATGGGCAGGAAAATGAATCTCCATACAGATGAATTGTTTTCCTCTCCAATCCCGGATGTATTCTTCCCTGTAATGTGTCCGTGTGTGATCTCCTGTGATGACACAGTTCTAGTATGGGGGGAGGGGAGATAGAGGAAAAATCCCTCCTGATCCCCATAGTGACATCTCCATGTGGACTGTGTAAGGTTTACCCCCCCCCCCCCCCAATTAAATGGGCTGATTGGTCATCAGCTCTCTAAGCACGATTCCTAATGACTCGAAATCGATTCCATTGTTTGAAATAAGAAATTATTACGTTTCTAGAAAATGCAACTATGTGTCTCCTGAGAGAATGGGAACCAAAGAGACAAAGATTGTTTAATCTGTTCCTAGGAAAGTGTGTTTTACCGTTAAATATTGTAACATTGTATCTATTAGGGAAGATATAGAGGAAGTGTGAATTGTGTTACAGATGAGTTCCATTGTATTTATTACAATAAATCGGCAAGAGAAAGGATGTCCCTTCTAGATGAGAAATGTGAATGTTTTCTGTGTAATTATATTAGAGGTGAGCTTTACTTCCACACTGAGCTTCGGAGCGCAGAGAAGGGAGAGAAAAGAAAGATGTGGTGAAGGTGATCCCGGGGAATGTATAGAAATATAGTAGCCGGTATTTTCCAGCATGTAGTCGGTGTGATGAGGTAGTATATATATATATAGCTCTGTATATAGGAGGATGTGGTGGCTCTGAAAAGAGCCTTTGTGTTGGGATGATGGGAGTAGTAGTAGGAGTGGTGGTGCCCTCCCCTTCTATGCCCTCTCTCCGCGGATGCGGCGTGCCAGCTGTATGTCTTTGGGCATGATGGTGACTCTCTTGGCGTGGATGGCGCAGAGGTTGGTGTCCTCGAAGAGTCCGACGAGATAAGCCTCTGAAGCCTCTTGCAGAGCCATGACGGCGGAGCTCTGGAAGCGCAGGTCGGTCTTGAAGTCCTGGGCGATCTCTCGGACGAGGCGCTGGAAGGGCAGCTTGCGGATGAGCAGCTCGGTGGATTTCTGGTAGCGGCGGATCTCCCGGAGAGCCACGGTGCCGGGCCTGTAACGGTGAGGCTTCTTGACTCCGCCGGTGGCCGGGGCGCTCTTGCGGGCGGCTTTGGTGGCCAGCTGCTTGCGGGGAGCTTTCCCTCCGGTGGACTTCCGGGCGGTCTGCTTGGTTCTCGCCATCTTTACTCAACTCTCTGCTGGAACAGTGAATGTGAGGCATTGCCGCTCTGCGGAGCCATTTATACACAGCACTGCCTTCCGATTGGACAAGTAACTCACACGCCTTTCAATGATTGGTTTTCTTAAAAAAAGCGGCATTTTTAAAATGCCCGCCAAAATCTGCACGTTATCTTTGTAAGTAGAGTCACCATCTTTGTGTGGGATGGGGGAGGGGAGTTACTTTACATCATACAAGCGATCTCTATTCTCAAAAAGAGAAAACATTCATCAGAAATATCTTTATAGATTTAGGAATTATAGACTGTGAGAATGGACTGGCGGTAGATCTCTACCTTTCTATATGATGGGAAATAAAGGATTCCATGTTTCATTATCAGATCTGTGTAGGATCATGGAACTGACCTCTATCAGACATGTAGCAGTTATAGATTTCCTCATATTAAAACTAGAATAAGAAAAAAGTGAAATGACTGGTAGAAATCATGGCACTGCCAGATATGTACAATGAATCAATAACACAAATATTTCATGTCTGAAGAAGCAGATCTGTCCCCTCTTAGAAACATTGTAAACATGTTGCTGGTTTCTAGTTACAAAGTAAATGAAATTCTCTTCGGAGTATTGAATGGCTGAGGATCCTTTCTATCAGTTTTCCTTCCTGCCAAATGAGAAAATATTCATCAGAAATATGATATAAAATAAAAAAGATCGGAGATTCCTAATCGGTGTAAGAATTAGAAGATCTGAGATTGGACAGTTTTTCTCCATAATACAGTAAATGAGATGACAGAAAATCCTCCTCCGATCTCACTGATCTGATTATTCCGTTCTTAGTGAATAACAAGTAGAAAGTTGACTTGCACAGCTTATTCCATCCAGCACAATTCTGTACTAACATGGAGGGACAGATCTCTGAGCAGACAATGAATCGTCCCCCCAGCATTGCCCTCCCTGCTCCGGGCAGATCTGGGATCAGTCGGTGTCATTGTTTCCAGATGGATCAGCGCTCAGGAAGTTTTCTATCAGATCCATTTGAATGAAATTGAACTAAACTGCTCCAATGTATTCTCTATGGAGGAGAAACACTGACACCTGCTGGTAAAAAGAGGAATGACTTCCGTGCGGGGATCTGTGAAGAGATACAATGTAATTTCATGGCTTCCTTTCCGAATCCATAGGAACAGAATAAAACGGATAAGTGTGTGCAGTTTGATAACAGAATTACAATTCATAGCTGAAGATCTGAGGAAATGGCATCCAGACTGCAAAATTTATCGGATTATTTTGCATGTTTTTTTTGTGTCAGATAAAACCTTTAGAAGTCGGCAGATGAGGGATCGCTCGGTGCGATCATTATTTCTAGATGTCCCATGTGGATCAGTATTAAATCCTAACACCTATTGCTGAATTCCCATTCCCCTTTCAATCAAATCCCTGTGTAATCATTATAATAGGTGTGCCGCTACTGCACCTTTCACACATAGATAGATAGATTTTCGGTCTATCTATCTATCTATCTATCTATCTATCTATCTATCTATCTATCTATCTATCTATCTATCTATCTATCTATCTATCTATCTATCTATCTATCTATCTATCTATCTATCTATCTATCTATCTATCTATCTATCTATCTATCTATCTATCTATCTATCTATCTATCTATCTATCTATCTATCTATCTATCTATCTATCTATCTATCTATCTATCTATCTATCTATCTATCTATCTATCTATCTATCTATCTATCTATCTATCTATCTATCTATCTATCTATCTATCTATCTATCTATCTATCTATCTATCTATCTATCTATCTATCTATCTATCTATCTATCTATCTATCTATCTATCTATCTATCTATCTATCTATCTATCTATCTATCTATCTATCTATCTATCTATCTATCTATCTATCTATCTATCTATCTATCTATCTATCTATCTATCTATCTATCTATCTATCTATCTATCTATCTATCTATCTATCTATCTATCTATCTATCTATCTATCTATCTATCTATCTATCTATCTATCTATCTATCTATCTATCTATCTCTCTATCTCTCTATCTCTCTATCTCTCTATCTCTCTATCTCTCTATCTCTCTATCTCTCTATCTCTCTATCATCTTATGTGGATCTAAGATCGATCTGTAATGAATGATCCATTTGTCTATACAGTGGTACACCTCTAATTAAACAAGTAGGCTAAAAGATCTGATTGCTGAGAATGGGGCATGTTTGATCCAGGGTGTATTGCTGCAGAATAACACATTAACTGATACAGTGCAATGATGTGGTGAGATTGGTTGGTGTATGAGCACTGAGGGATGGAATTGGTTTGTACCCCTCTGGTTATGTGCAGCAGCTGTGCCGGGTCCTATCCCATTCTAATAGAAGATGATGAGAGATCCGGGATTCTGGAGACATAATACATTGTGTGACATCTCATCTGTTCCAGGACTCTGGGGGAACATGACTTGTGAGAGATCAGCAAAGGGTTCTAGATGTCCCAATCTATCCGTGCAGTGTATGACCTGAAGGAACCCAGAGCCGAGCGTTCATTGTGGGGACTTTATATAGTAATCTGGATAGGAAGGTCACCAGTGGAAGGTGTTTGAACATCTGTTATAAACAGGAGGATGGATTGAGGGGAGAACTTTATATACAGGAAGCGTTAATGGTCTATGAAGTCTTCTCTGGTCAAAATATGTAATAAAAAGTCGGCTAAACGATTGTGATAATTATTGGGAAGGAAATGGATTTCTAGAAAATATTGGAAAACTGATAATTCTTCATAAGACAATTGTCTAAATGTTGGGGTGGCTAGAAGAATTTTAGTTTCCATATTGATGGAAAAAAAGGGGGAGGGCAGTTGTATGGACATTTGAGTGCGCTCACATCTCTGGTATTCTTCTTTCTTTTTTTCCGGTTGGGGTCATTTATCTAGGAGATCTGCACTCTACTAAAAGCTGGGAGGTATTATGTCTCGTTTTGGGTGGGGTGGGGGTGTTACAAATGCTGCATTTTATGGTATTTTTGCGATTTCTATGTACTTCATAATATATTATTTTATATATTCTTTTTTTATATTAGGATACTATAATATTTTATTCACTGAATGTGAATATTCCGATGTCTGAGTATGTAGTGAGGACATTTATTTGGAGGATCCTGGGTGACGTCAGAGACATGACCTCACCAGTAATGATGATCAGGTAACATCCAATGGTCACCCAAAAGGAGTGAAATGTTGTTCTTTCTATTGAACAAAGAGCATCATCGAGCGGGAAATTCAAATCACGGAACTGCTGAGGATTGGATGATTGAGAGCACAGAGAGGCGGACTTATTGTGACGTCTGGACGCGCCCTCCTCCAACCCCTCCCCCTTATTCTCCATCAGGTCCGCCTATGCTGCATATAAAGCGAGGCTGGGTGCTTTTACTTCACATTCGTCTGATACACGAAGAGCTTGGAGATGTCTGGTCGCGGTAAAGGAGGAAAGGGTCTGGGGAAAGGAGGCGCTAAGCGCCACAGGAAGGTGCTCCGGGACAACATCCAGGGCATCACCAAACCCGCCATCCGACGTTTGGCCCGCAGAGGGGGTGTCAAGCGCATCTCCGGTCTCATCTATGAGGAGACCCGCGGAGTGCTTAAAGTCTTCCTGGAGAATGTCATCCGCGATGCCGTCACCTACACCGAGCACGCCAAGAGGAAGACCGTCACCGCCATGGATGTCGTCTATGCGCTCAAACGCCAGGGCCGCACTCTCTACGGATTCGGAGGCTAAACCCTAACACCCACCGACCCACTTCACCCCAACAAAGGTCCTTCTCAGGGCCACCCACCTTCTCCTACAAAGAGCTGTAACCATTTATTTCTCTTAGATCAACTTTTATCACGTCGGAATGAAAGCTTTTTAGCTAAACACATATTAATCCGATTGTACAACTTTATTTTACTTGGAATACAACAGATCGAAGCGATCTAGTGTCTATATTCTCTCCGCTTACAATATCGTTAGATCACTTTATTATTTTTCAGCTAGCTTGTTGAGACACCGATAAACCCCTTTCTTAGGCATTATGTCCAGTCACCTCACCTTTCTTTATAGAAATATTCGGGGTGTGATAAGGGGACAATAAATATCGCTCAGTGACATTTCTAGATGATCATTACTCTATTTTCTCATCATAAAGAAAGGTAGAAGTCATGTGACTGTCGTGTTCTGTGTATAGCGGTGGATTCCGAGCACTTGCAATAAAGGACATTTTTTGGTCAGTAATAATCCGGTCACCCCTCTCTAATCTGATTGAAATTAAAGTGTTGATGTTTTTCCGATCAAAGTTCTCCTCTGCTGTGCTGATCTCAGTATTCAGGGTCGGATTTGGCGGTATAAAAGAAATGGATTTTTGTGTAACGATTTACACAATTCAGGCGGGTGAAATTTGAAATATTGGCCAATCAGAGTTGTGGGAGATCCCACAGCCAGCCACTAATGTCTTTCCTATGAGTACAAAGAAAGTGTGCGCTCCCTCTCCTTTCTCAGAGTAGAGGTCACGTGTTCAGTGACTTTCTAATCATCTCTACAGCAGGGCGGACTCTGAAGTATCAAACAACAAAACGGACGTTTATCAATGTATGGATTATCGTTGTGAAATAAAGGGACCGTTGATGAATGTTCCACAATAGAAGCTGCTGTATTATCGTGATGGTAGATGGGAAGTGTAAAGAGAATTGTGGCGGGAAACATGAAGATTGCAGCAATCAGAACTGAGATTCCATGAGAGATGACATGACAATGTATATTTGTGTTGCGGTGAGAGTGAAGGAGGGGGGGGGGGGGATTGTTATTTCTAGAATGATTTGTGATGATGATAAATAAAGGATGGAGGAGAATGAAGAGGAGTCCCTGTAATGAGAGGACATTGCTCTATAAAAAGGGACACTGAAAGCGTTCCAATATAAACATCTATCATCATTTCTTATTACTGCCACGTGTCATCCTAAGACATTGCCCCCCCCCCCCCCCCATGGGGAATCACACCTTCTAGTCATAGTAAGTATTTTATTTCCTACCTGGAAAATAAATGCAATCTTTCATTGTTACAATTAGATCTCCGAATAACAATGTAGATGTATGCAGCTCTTTGTATGGATGGGTGGGTGGCTCTGAAAAGAGCCGTTGTGTTGTGTGATGTGGATGAACCGGTGGTGATTACTTGGTCTTGGCGGCCTTGTGGCTCTCGGTCTTCTTGGGCAGCAGCACGGCCTGGATGTTGGGTAGGACTCCTCCCTGGGCGATGGTGACGCCCCCGAGCAGCTTGTTGAGCTCCTCGTCGTTGCGGACTGCCAGCTGGAGGTGTCGGGGGATGATGCGGGTCTTCTTGTTGTCGCGGGCGGCGTTGCCGGCAAGCTCGAGGATCTCAGCGGTGAGATACTCGAGGACTGCAGCCAGATAGACGGGAGCTCCGGCTCCGACCCGCTCGGCATAGTTACCCTTCCTGAGCAGGCGGTGAACACGACCGACTGGGAACTGCAGACCAGCCCGGGATGATCGGGTCTTGGCCTTAGCCCGAACCTTTCCTCCTTGTTTGCCGCGGCCAGACATGTCTCTGTGATATTGGAGTTTTCAAAGAGATATGAATGGCTGGAGCCGCTCCCTTTCCTGTTATACTCTGAATGATATGACGTCTCGCCCTATGATTGGCCACGTTTGAAGCCAGCCAATGCTCTCTAGGTTTGCATCTAGACCAATCGGTAAACGAGGAAGGAAAGCATGACATCACTCTCCATCACATGACCGAGTCTTCCAATAGAAGAGTGAGAAGGAAGGCAGCTCATTTGCATAGGACAGCCTATATAACCAGCACATGAGGGCGGCGCCAGTACACTTTATCTTCTCAGAGCGGAGAAAACATTCTTATCCCTTATCATGCCTGAACCAGCCAAGTCCGCCCCGGCGCCCAAGAAGGGCTCCAAGAAAGCCGTGACCAAGAGCCAGAAGAAGGACGGCAAGAAGCGGAGGAAGAGCAGGAAGGAGAGTTATGCCATCTACGTCTACAAGGTGCTCAAGCAGGTCCACCCCGACACCGGCATCTCCTCCAAGGCCATGAGCATCATGAACTCCTTCGTCAATGACATCTTCGAGCGCATCGCCGGCGAAGCTTCCCGCCTGGCTCATTACAACAAGCGCTCCACCATCACCTCCCGGGAGATACAGACCGCTGTCCGCCTCCTCCTGCCCGGAGAGCTGGCCAAGCACGCCGTCTCCGAGGGCACCAAGGCTGTCACCAAGTACACCAGCGCCAAGTAATACCCCTCCCCCACCCATCACCCCAACAACACACAAAGGCTCTTCTAAGAGCCACCCACATACTACACAACCGAGCTGTCACAATCTTTATGTATCGTACAATTTATTACTTTTACAAGTTTTAGCTCTTCGGATAATTTAAAATGAACTCAAAATAGCATCATTAATAATCTTGAGATGAGAAGTAGGTCGGTCAGACTGGAAGGGGAATGAATAAAACCTTCTAATCTCATCCTTCTTTATTGCGGAGATCGTCTCCCCTTTCTGGCTGTATACATTTCCTATTCCTCGCCTTGTACTGCACACACCCAACTGCTCTAATCGCCTCTGCTGCATTGTTACAATGAGAGATTCTCCGCAATCTCCCGCCTTACATTGTTCCTTTATCTGGGAAGATCGTGGAGCTTTAATTCCGCAACACAATGGGGGATAGAAGGAAGAAAAGTGAAACATTATATCTGCTCAGTCATCTCAGATCGGCTAATCCGACACTGACAATTATTCATAGAAAATATCACTCTTTCCCGGACAGTCCCTTCAATTCCAGGAAATATATATGTAGAAATATTATTGTTCTGTTTTAAGGTTTGATTTTGCACATCAGAATACAGAAGTTGCTCTGTTATTGGATGTTTGTTATAGAGAACTATGAGAAGTCTACGGAACAAATCTTTTCTAGGCTGAAAACGGAGATAAATCTCCTAATAAAATTCTTTGGATTCCTCATAAAGACATCGCTGCCTAAATAAGACTGATAATGAAACCGCTCACAGTTCTGATTGGCTCAGATCTGAAATAGCTATTTTCAAATTTCCCGCCTGAATTGTGAAAACGTTACAGAGAAATAATCAGCCCCATTATAACACCAAATCCCACACTGAGATCATCAGAGGAGATATTTATCCCAGAAATATCTTTAACACTTTATTTTCAGGCAGATTCATTGATTAATACGGAATAAACAGAAATAGAAATGAAAGATTATTGAATAATGTAAAAACATTTCCATATGTTCAAAATGCAGAATCCCTACCCCCCCCCCCCCCACACACACACACACACACACACACACACACACACACACACACACTGCTACATACAGAACATGATAGTGAGATTACTTCTCTCATAGATCTCTACCTTTCTATGTGATTGGAAATAAAGTAATACATGTTTCATTATCAGATCTGTATATGATCGGGGAACTGGCCGATAATTAATGTTTCATTTTTCAGACATGACATGTAGCCGTTACGGATTTCCCCCCTACATCCTAAAATAAAGGAAAAGTGAAAGGGCTGGTAAAAATCTGTAGTAATCACAACACTGCCAGATAAATATATACAAAGAATCAATAAACACAGTTTTTGTAAATAGATATCAGAAAAATGTTAACAATGTGTCTAAGTAAGTGAAATTATCTGCAGAGTATTGAATGGCTGTGACCCCGCCCCTTCCAACAGGTCATCTTTTTATTATAAGCAAGAATGCAGGCCTTTTTTTTTTTTTTTTTTTTTTACAGTAATATTGTATAAATATGAAATTGTTATGATGTGTGACAGATGAATGTTTTCTGTGTAATCTCCAAGGAAGAACGAGGAAACCGCAGTAAAGGAAGAATAGCGCCAAATATGAACAGGGAATGGATGAAGAGAGGATTTCTGTACAATTCACTGTTTCCTTCATTTCTATTACTTGTGCAAGTAAAGTCTTCTATTTATTGTTGTAGTCCCACCCCTTCCCCCATATGATGTGAAAAATAGAATTAGGGTAATGCGAATTTTCCTGACCCTACAACAGCTCCAGAATAGGTGGAAGGAAAATCAATCAATGTTGTCTCCATCAGATCATCACAAATATGTTTAAAAACAGCAAAATGTATTGCAGTTAGTGCTGAGCTCAGACTATGTCACCCGGGAGTCATCTACTGATCCATCAAACGGTTCTCTGCACCTTATCATTGGATTATGGGTCCCATATCCCAACAATGTGTCTAATCTAAAGGATGGAGGGCAATGGACACCAAGGAGATCACCTGCTTATCTAAACTCACATCAATTCAATGTGTTATATTAGACTTTAAAATCATATAAAAAAAAAAAAAAACTTAATTGCTGTTAGGACTGACAGGTGTCATTATAGCACATTGTCCCCCCACCCGGATCACAATTTTCGGTGTCTAATTATACAATCAGATCTCCCACACATGTATGTCCGGCTCCTTCTTAGATAGAAGTGGGTGACTCTGAGAAGATCCGTTGGGTTTGGTAATTAAAAAAAAAAAAAAAAAAAAAAAAAAAAAAAAAAAAAAAAAAATGATTGGGTTTACTTGGCGGGCTTGTGGCAGTAATATTCGAGGATTTTACCGCTTTGGAGAAAATATTTGAAAGCTGAAAACCGACACAAGTGACGTCATTTTGGAGGAAGATGAACAGATCTATGAATAGAACTTCTACAATGTCGGCTTTAGCGGTATAATGCGGCTGAATCTTCCTAACGGCCAGTAGAATTATGGCGGGAGATTTAAATATAGCAACTCGGAGCCATCATAGGCGTGGTCTATTAATAGCAAATTGGGGAAATAATTTCTGGAAATATGGAGTACAATGTGTTCTGACATTGGAGCTCTATGTAGGTGTGCATGGTTTTGGTTGGAGGAGTTTAGCGGTGAGTAGACGATCAGCATAGAAAAGATTGGAAGTAAAAGAGATGAGAGAATGATGTCCTGTGATCACATTTCCCCTCATTACTATTCACCTGTATTACAAGTCTGAGTGCGATAAGAAGACAAAGTGTTTGCCTTTAGAGTGCACTTCATCTGACAGTAATAATACAATTTATCACATTAATAAAATATATCCTTATTTAAGAATAGGAATAAATGCTGCGTATGTCCGGCTCTTTGTACAGAGATGTGGGTGACATGTTTGTGAGGCTTCAATAAATATATAATAGTCATAATAATTTATTTCTATATATTCTATATTTTTTTGCGGAGATCATCTCCACTTTCTAGCCATTTCCTATTCATCTCCTTGTACTGCACACACCGAGGTGTTGTACCTGGAATGACCACAAGGTGGCAGAGGTTACTAAACTTTTATGCCTCACTCAAACATTGTTACAATAACAGATTCTCAACAATCTCCCGCCACAAATTTGTTACTTTGTATTTGGGAAGATCGTGGAGCTTTTAACTCGCAACACAATGGGGAATAGAAGCAAGAAAAACGAAACATTGTATCTACTCGGTCAGCCCAGTCAAATCTTTGTCTATCTGTATCTATTTAATGAATAAGCAACAGATCATTGTACATAGCTAAATCAATGAGCTGCCTGATATGTAAATGACAAAAATATGTACAAAGTATCAGCTACATACAAATCTGATTACAATAATATCACCTCGGATAACAGTCCTTTATATAAGTTAGAAGTAGAAAATTGTTTCACTGAAATGTTTAGCTCATTTATTGGTGAAGTTACATATAATCTCCAATCCTGGACCCCCCCCATCGTTCCATAACTTCCGAACATCACATAACTTCGGAGCTGAACAACGAACGTCATTAAAGTTTCTGGGAACAAGGATGGGAAAATAAAAAAATAAAAAGTGCTCTTTTTTAAATGTATTATAATTTATGTTTTTTTTTTTTTTTTTTTGTTTTTTTTTTAGTTAGGGTTTTAAGTGCTACAGAGTAAATATGGACATTTGAATTTAGTCAACTAGAGCAATAAAACCCCTGAAAAGCACAAGAAAAGAGATTAATGACCTGAAAATTATACAAAAATCACCCCCCCCCCCCCCACACACACACACACACACACAAATGTGTCCAAAGATCAAGTTTGCCCCTTTCGAGAAGGTTCACCCACCAAGCAATGAAATCTTCAACAAGTGGTGTTTGCTGCTCAAATATTGTCTATAAACTAACACATTATTGGTTCAAACAGTATATTGCTGCTAACATTAACCACTTAATAGAGATGGCCTTGCGGTTCGCCCGGCGGTCGGTTCACGGCAAATTTTGCTTGTTCGCTACCCGACAAATTTGCAAACACATGGCGTAGTTTGCGACGGCCATATTAGTTTACATTGGGGAGAACTTTGACCCATGACACAGCCGTCAGGTGGAACAGGACAGCCAATTGAAACATTTCAGCACATGGACAGTCCCCCTACCCTATAAATAGACCTTACCTGGCGGCCATTTCACGTTCCTCTTTTTGCCAGTGTAGGGAGAGGTCTGCTGTGCTCATCAGTGAGAGTTTGCTAGACACATATAGCACTGTGAAGATCCACAAAAGTCCTTTTCAGGGCTGGTATTTCCGTATAGGCCTTCTACAGTCTCTTTTCAGGTTAGGGACAGGTATCCAGGGGTTGCTTTAGGGGTAGTTAGAGATTGGCTGCAGTCACACAAATTGCTATGTTAATGTCCACAATAGTCCTTTTCAGGGCTGGTATATCGGTATAGGTCCAGTCTTTCTTCAGTATAGGGACATGTTATCCAGTCTGTGCTGTAGGGGCAGTTAGAGATCGTCATCTGCAGTGACACAAATCGCTCTGTTAATGTCCACAAAAGTCATTTAAAGTGCTGCAATGTCGGTATAGGGTCTATTACAGTCTCTTTAGTATTGGGGGCAGGTATCCAGTCTGTGCTGTAGGGGCAGTTAGAGATCGTCAGCAGTGACACAAATTGCTCTGTTAATGTCCACAACAGTCATTTAAAGGGCTGCAATTTTTTTGGTATTGCTGTGCAGTGCACTAAAAAGGGGGTGGGGGAGGGGGTTAATCTACAGTATAATATACTTTGTAGAAAGCATATTATAGTGGATTAGTAGTAGTATTGTGCACTGTGCAGCATTGTGACAGGTGTGCTGACTGAGCATTGCTGCAGCAATACTACACACAGTGACAAACTCCCTAGCCAATTATTTGTAGAACTGGTGTGATAGACCAGTGGCCCCCCAATACCACATATTGAAGTGGGGTGTTATCTGAGTATACTTTTACAAGTGCATTTGTGTCCTGCAACAATATTGCCTCTTTTGCTTAGTTAAGTCTGATACACACAGCGATAAACTCCCTGGCCATTTTTTTCAACAACTGGTGTGATAGACCAGTGGCCCCACAATACCACATATTGAAGTGGGGTGTTTTTTAACAGTATACTTTTCTAAGAGTGTACTTTAGTCCTGCAAAAAATTGTCCTCTCTTGCTGTGTTGACTGTGCTACACAAAGTGACAACAGTTACTGGCCAATTATTTGTAGAACTGGTGTGATAGATACCCCAATACCACATATTGAAGTGGGGTGTTATCTACCTTTTTCCAGATATAATGCAATTCTCTAGAGACTTTTGTCACAGGGTAATTAAAAAACATGACAGGCAGAGGAAGAGACAGAGACGTATGCAGGGGTGGTAGTGGTAGGGCAGGAGCAATAGGCCGGAGCCTAACTGTGAAGTTTCAAAAGGCGCGTGCAATTACGGCAAAGGACGCACCAGACTTGGTTGAGTGGGTCACTCAGCCTTCCTCTTCTGCACCCTCCTCATCCTCTCTATCTGCACCCTCTTCACGCTCTGCTGTGTGCACCCCCAAAGACACCACCACCACATACCCTCCACTTGAGTCACTGGAATTATTTTCCAATCCATCACAAGACGTTTGCGATGCACAGCCATTGTTGGCATTGGATCAGGAAGAGGAGGTAGCAACAGCCGCCACTCAGCAGTCTGACGACAGTACCCAGATCAGCCCAAGGAGGTTGGTCCCCGCTGTTGCTGCCTACTCAGAGATCTTGAATGTTAGTAGTGGGGAAGGTGACGTGGATGATGACGAGCCTATGGACATCACGTGGGAGTCCACAAGAGAGAAAGAGGAAGGGAGTTCAGAGGGGGAGACGGGCCGGCAGATAGGGAGGAGAGGCAGGCAGAATTTGCATTGCACAAGAGGTAGAAAGCAGACTGCAAATGTATCAGGAGTGAGCCATCAACCATGTACAGTCACATCTGGCATTAGCAGGACGCCGGCACATGGCTCCGCAGTGTGGGTTTTTTTTAATGTGTCCGTTGCTGACAACAGTGTTGTCATCTGCAGCCTTTGCAGTCCATGCATAAGTCGCGGTAAGCCCAACACTCACCTAGGGACCACCGCCTTAAGAAGGCACCTGAACTCCCATAACCGAGCCCAGTGGGAGCAACACCATCAGAACCCACAAAGCAACACTCCAGGCTCTCATCGTCCAGCCCCTTCTCCTTCTCATCTCTCCTCACATTTGCCCTCCACTCCCCCTTCCATGATGCCGTCATCACGTTGTTCTGGAAAAAGGCAGGCTTCTGTGGTCCAAATGTTGGAGCGGAAATAAATAATGATGCCGGATAACCCTCTTGCCCAACGTTTGACTGCTGGCTTGTCGGAACTGATAGCCCGCAAACTACTGCCATATCAACTGTGGGACTCGGAGGCCTTTTGTAAATTTGTGGCCATTGGAACAACACAATGGGAGGTCCCAAGCAGGAAATATTTCTCGCAAAAGGGCATTCCAGAGCTGTATGGCCATGTTCAGCGGCAAGTGAATATATCTCTGGCACACAGTGTTGGTGCCAAGATACATCTGACCACAGACACATGGTCTAACAATGGTCTGTCTGTTAAACCCATGTGAGCTAATTTTTGGAGCCTATACAGGCCAACACTTACTTCTGTATACTGTGCATGCGTACTGTACCTCTAGCCATCAAATACTAAGTTATTTGCTGTCAGTTCAAACCATGTGAGCTAATTTTTTTGGAGCCTATACAGGCCGACACTTACTTCTGTATACTGTGAATGCCTACTGTACCTCTAGCCATCAAATACTAAGTTCTTTGCTGTCAGTTAAACCCATGTGGGCTAATTTTTGGGGCCTTTTATGGCCGACACTTACTTCTTTTTTTTTTCCCAAACAGATTTTTATTGGTTTTAAACAGCAGATACAAGAAATGCATTCAAGGTGTCAAAAGACACAACAGAAAAAATAAATTTACATAAACAACAAGTAATACAAGGTATTGTTATTCGAGAGATATAGTCAGAAACAATTAACACTCATTTATCATTCCAAGTGATCCATGTTTCCCAGTGTTTGGTATGTGTCCTAAGAGAATGGGACTGTAATGCTAGTGATTTCTTAAATTCAAACGTGAGTGTCACTGAGGCTACAACCTCCAATAGGTTTGATGCTTCTTTTTTTTTTCCATCTCCTAGTAATGGTGGCCCTAGCGGCCAGCAAAATGTGTGAAACAACCCATCTGACCTTACTAGGAAGCAGATCGATGGCCAGGGTATTGAGTGCCAAAGCCGGATTTAGCTTAATGGGCGATTGTGTTACAGAGGAGATGAGGCCAAAGACCTGGTTCCAGAAGCTTGTAAGGTTTTTACATGTCCACAAGATGTGGTATAAGTTGCCAACCTGGCCACACTCTCGCCAGCAGAGCGGGGAGTGTGCTGGGTAGAATTGAGACAGCCTATATGGTGTAAGGTACCAGCGGGAGAGAATTTTCTACGACAGTTCCCAGTGGTTGGTGCATTTCGACACCCCGTACGAGTGCCGGAAGGTGTGGGTCCACTGTTGTGGTGAGAAAGGTCGTTGGAGGTCGCCCTCCCACTTAATCATGGGATTTCATTTTTGAAAAGTTTTTTTTTTTGGCATGGAATATGTTATAGAAGAAGGTGATGCCTTTTATCGACCCAGGAGGGGTTGTGAGGAACTGGTATACTGGGTATGGAATAGTGATGGGTGCTGGTGGGTTTTTAGTCAGGAACGTGGAGATACGAGTGTAAGTCTATAGTTCCGAACGAGGGATTTGGTATTGTTGAGTGAGGGAAGTAAATGGTTTCAGTCGATGTCGCTAAAGAGGTCGTCAATCCAGTGGATGTCACTGTCCTTCCATTTTAGGGTAGATAGACATGGGATCAAGATGTCTAGTAGTCGGATAGGTAGTCTTTGTTTACAATGGGCATCTCCTACATTTGTGTGTTTATGTAGTTCCCTCCAGGCTGCGATGGCGATTCTCATTGTAATCAACAAGTCTGGCATGTTTTGAGGTTTCCAATTGTCTGCTAGTAGTAAATGGTGCTCACCATTTGCTTTGTAATGGGCTCACCACACGCTGGCGGCCTGGACCCCGGAGTGAGGGGGCGGGTAGTGGCAGCCCGCTTTGTCCAGTAAGCGACGCTGGGGACTACCTGTTCACAGTGTGTTCCCATTGGGGGGGACAGGTACTCCTCTTTTCATCTTCCCACTCCGTTCGGGTTCTAGGTCCGCCCTCGCCCATGGTTTATTGAGGTACTACTCTTACTGGTATGCCTATAATGCAATTATGGTTGGGGGTTCCCTATGTTAGGGGCTCTCAACATGCCTTTTTTTGCTCATTGACAATTTTTCCTGTATTTGCACATTTGAAGCTGATGTTAATGCTTCTGTTTATGTAATCACGGCCTTACCCAATACTTTGTTATTACTGTATTATCTGAAAAACTTTCAATAAAAATTTATGTTTAAAAAAAAAAGAAGGCCCTTGAGCACCAGTGCAAATGAAACGCCCACAAAATTACCCCATTTAGCAAAGTAAACACCCAAACGTATATTCTGTTAAGCATAATGAGTCTTTTGAACATGTAATTTCTTTTCAAGTTTTTGGAAAATATGAAAAGAAAATTAAAGTGCATTTTTTTTACACAAAGTTGTTCATTTATAACAGGGATCCTCAAACGATGGCCCTCCAGCTGTTGCGGAACTACATGTCCCATGAAGCATTGTAAAACTCTGATATTCACAGACATGACTAGGCATGATGGGAATTGTAGTTCCTAAACAACTGGATGGCCATAGTTTGAAGACCCCTGATTTACAAGATATTTCAAACACATAGTATGCACATAGCAAAAATGACACCCCAAAATACATTGTGCTAATCCTCCTGAGTCTCGGCTCTCCCTCTATCTGTCTATTATATATTTTTTCCCCTAAATTGGTGGATAGTCTGTGTTGGTACGTGTGAGATCCACCTTTCCAAGTTTTTGGGGTTCATCTCATACTTCTGAAGATTTGAGGGTGCTGCCTGTTCCATACTCCCCCTACTCCTCATCCAGCGTTTTAGGGGTACAAACAATAGTAATTGGGGCCTAGTGTGGTTGTGTACGTGTGAGATACATACACTTTTTTGGATCATATTTTCTATTCCGCTATTTAATCAAAAACCTTTGGAGATCAGTTAAATTGGGGGATAGTCTGTTTTGGTACGTGTGAGATCCACCTTTACAAGTTTTTGGGGTTCATCTCATACTTCTGAAGATTTGAGGGTGCTGCCTGTTCCATACTCCCCCTACTCCTCATCCAGCCTTTTAGGGGTACAAACAATAGTAATTGGGGCCTAGTGTGGTTGTGTACGTGTGAGATACATACACTTTTTTGGATCATATTTTCTATTCCGCTATTTAATCAAAAACCTTTTGGGATCAGTTAAATTGGGGGATAGTCTGTGTTGGTACGTGTGAGATCCACCTTTCCAAGTTTTTGGGGTTCATCTCATACTTCTGAAGATTTGAGGGTGCTGCCTGTTCCATACTCCCCCTACTCCTCATCCAGCCTTTTAGGGGTACAAACAATAGTAATTGGGGCCTAGTGTGGTTGTGTACGTGTGAGATACATACACTTTTTTGGATTATATTTTCTATTCCGCTATTTAATCAAAAACCTTTGGGGATCAGTTAAATTGGGGGATAGTCTGTGTTGGTACGTGTGAGATCCACCTTTCCAAGTTTTTGGGGTTCATCTCATACTTCTGAAGATTTGAGGGTGCTGCCCAGGACTGGGAGGTGAGTTGAATGCCCAAATATGTCATGGAAGAACTGGGTGCCCAGGAGAAGGGGGGCATGTTTTTGCTGAAAAAAAACTTTTTTGAAAAGGAGCTTTTATTCCACAACACAATGGAGGATAGAAGCAAGAAAAGTGAAACATTGTATCTGCTCAATCATCTCAGATCGGCTAATCCGACACTGAAAATTATTCATAGAAAATATCACTCTTTCCGGGACTGTCCCTTCACTTCCAGGAAATATATATGTAGAAATATTATTGTTCTGTTTTAAGGTTTGATTTTGCACATCAGAATACAGAATTTGCTCTGTTATAGAGATAGTTTGTTATAGAGATCTATAAAAAGTCTATGGAACAAATCTTTTCTGGGCTGAAAATGGAGAAAAATCTCCGAATACAATTCTTTGGATTCCTCATAAAGACATCGCTGACCAATGAAGGCTGATAATGAAACCGCTCACAGTTCTGATTGGCTCAGATCTGAATTAGCCATTTTCAAATCTTCCCGCTTGAATTGTGAAAAACGTTACAGACAAATAACCAGTCCCATTATAACACCAAATCCCACACTGAGAACTGAGATAATCAGATGAGATATGTATCCAATAAATATCTGTAACACTTTATTTTCAGGCAGATTAATTGATTAGTACGGAATAAACAGAAATAAAATTGGAAGATTATTGAATAGTGTAAAGCATTTCCATATGATCTCAGAATGCAGAACCCCCCCCCCCCTTCCACTGCTACATACAGAACATGATAGTGAGATGACTCCTCTCATAGATCTCTACCTTTCTATATGATGGGAAATAAAGTATTACATGTTTCATTATCAGATCTGTATATGATCGGGGAACTGACCGATAATTAATGTTTCATCTTTCAGACATGACATGTAGCCGTTACGGATTCCCCCCTACATCCTAAAATAAACAAAAAGTGAAAGGGCTGGTAGAAATCTGTAGTAATCATGACACTGCCAGATAAATATATATACAACGAATCAATAAACACAGTTGTTTCATTTCAGTCTCTTATTTGTAAATAGAAATCGGAAACATTTTAACAATGTGTCTAAGTAAATTAAATTCTCTGCAGATCGTTGAATGGCTGTGACCCCGCCCCTTCCATCAGTCTTCCATCAGGTCAGTTTTTTTCTTATAAGCAAGAATGCAGGCCTTTTTTTTCTCCTCAATATATTTTATTGTGAATAAAAAGGTAATTCAAAATAACAAGAACAGAGAAAAATAAAGCAGTAGTGGGACCGCGAGACTATCTCACTGCAGGAGAAGTGACATTTTATCCAAAACAAGAAATGCATGTAGATGCAGATATGTAGATGTTAGTAAACATGTCAAATGACTTTATTGGACAATTTCCTACTTCTAACTTCTATAAAGGACTGTGTGCTGTCCGAGGTGATATTGTGATCAGATTTGTATGTAGCTGATACTTTGTACATATTTTGTGTCATTTACCTATCAGGCAGCTTATGCCTTTATCTATGGTGTGATTTGAGATAAAGTAACAATGTAAGGCGGGAGATTGTGGAGGATGTTTTATTGTAAGAATGTGTGAGTGCGGCATATAGATGTTTAGGAGATCTGATTGTAGGTTTCCTATTGTGATCCGGGTGAGGGAACAACGTGCTATATATTTATTTATTTATATTTGTTTATATCGTATTTATGTGTGAAGGAAGGATGTGGTCTCCTTACAGGGACTGGCTGTCATTTTCCTCCATCCTTTGATCTCCAGAAGATATTCAACAGCATTAGAGATCATTGAATATTAAATACCAAACAAACATCCCCCATCTGAAAAGGAACACAGATCTCAGATCCCCCTTCACACTCCTTGGAAGGAAAAATACATTTTATTATCGGAAGAAAACGCCCAGAACTGTGATTGGTGCAATGTTCGCATTTTATAACTCATATTTCCCGCCGGAATTCTATGGAACGTTCCAATTATCTCAGATAGAATAATCCCACACTAAAATCTCATATCTCTTCCTCCGGGAACATCGATCAACCGTCCTCTGAATTGTCGGGCAGTTTATCTAACCATGAATAATAAATACGTTAGAAATATAAATGTCACATTTCTTCCAGTCTTTTTTCTTTTACTTCACAATACAGAATCCGCCCTGCTAGAGAATGTTTCCTATAGAGATCAAAGAAAAGTCTACTGAACAAGTATTTTCTGGGGGGGGGAACGGAGAAAGATCTCAGAATACATTTCTTTGAAATCCTTATAAGAAAGACATTACTGGCTAAAGAAGGAAACGCCCACATCTCTGATTGGCTCAGATTTTATATTGCTCTGTTTTGAATTTGCCGCCTGAATTGTGAAGAACGTTACAGAGAAATAATCAGCTCTATTGTACCGCCAAATCCGACACTGAGATCATCAGATGAGACATATATCCGAGAAAATTAACATATACACTTCTGTATATGATCGTGGAACTGGTCGATAATTAGTGTTCTGTCTTTCAGAGATGAAGTAGTTACAGATTTCCCTCATATTAAAACCAGAATAAAAAAGTGAAAGTGTTGTTAGAAATATGTAGTAATAATGACACTGCCAGATACATATGTACAATGAATTAATAAAACAAATGTTTCTATTTTATCGGTCCCGTTTTGTAAATAGAAATAGCAAAATATTGACAATGTTTCTAAGTAAGGGAAATAAATAAATAAATATATATATATATATATATATATATATATCTATATATATATATCTATATATATATATATATATATATATATATATATATATATATATATATCATCATGATATGTCAGAAAAAAATGTACAGTGGATCAATAAAGGAAACATTGCGCTTCTGATAAATTACACCCGTTTCTATTCAGTAAAACATTTAAAAGCTTCTAAATAAATTAACTTCTCTGCAGTGTAATAAATACTGAACCCCGCCCCCTTCTCAGCATGTCTCCCATCAGGTCCGCTCAGCCTGTGAAATGTCTGAAGATGTGTGTCTTTGTTTCCTTTTCACAATATTTATAAATTTAAATTATATGAAATTACTATGAACAATTTCATGAAACTGGTTACTTTGTTTCTGGTAATAAAGTGTTAAGTTTCCTGTTCGTGTAATCTCCAGAAATAAATCGAAAATAAATGAGAAGAAGGAATACATGAATCTTCTGGAAATGTATTGCTGTGTATGTAATGCAACATTAATGTATCTGAATATAATATAATGATTAGGAGCCTTATAAATGAATAAGATTATCTTTATTTTGTATGAATGGTGTGACTCCGCCTCTTTCGCAGGAAGGTTTCCATCTGGTCCGCTCAGGCTGTATATAAGGAGGGCGGGCAGACAGCTGATCTCAGTCTGTCTTTGTAGCAGAGAGTCATCATGTCTGGGCGCGGTAAAGGAGGAAAGGGTCTGGGGAAAGGAGGCGCTAAGCGCCACAGGAAGGTGCTCCGGGACAACATCCAGGGCATCACCAAACCCGCCATCCGACGTTTGGCCCGCAGAGGGGGTGTCAAGCGCATCTCCGGACCCATCTATGAGGAGACCCGCGGAGTGCTCAAAGTCTTCCTGGAGAATGTCATCCGCGATGCCGTCACCTACACCGAGCACGCCAAGAGGAAGACCGTCACCGCCATGGATGTAGTCTATGCCCTAAAACGCCAGGGCCGCACTCTCTACGGATTTGGAGGCTAAACCCTGACACTCACCGCTTACCCGACTTCACCCCAACAAAGGTCCTTCTCAGGGCCACCCACCTTCTCACACAAAGGGCTGATGATGATTCATAACTCAGAAATGTAATTTCTATATATTTATCGTGTAACAATAAGAACTTCCGCTAATTGTTTCAGTAAGAAATTGAATGGAGCGATGTCTGGCTGCCCATACACTCTGCTAAACATAAAGCAGATTGAACAATAGATGTTAGAACAGGACAATATTATATGTGGAATCTTATTGGGCGGTCAGTAGATCTATAGGAGATTGTACAGTCAGCACTCAGGGTGGTGGAGCCGATTGCTGAGTCAGGAGAATAGATCATAGTTTATCCTGGAACTGAACCTAAAAATGTATATTTCATTATGAAAAGAATGGAGATCACTAATACTGAGATGATTCTAGAAATAGAATGTTTCAAAGATGGAATTTTTGTGAACATTCCGATTGTAATACAGTAAGAAGAAATCTTTGCATCTGCTATATGTACAAATTGTATATCAGGCAGAGGGGAGATATAGTTCTACACAGATCTGATAATGAAACATGCAATCCTTTATTTCCCATCATATAGAAAGGTAGAGATCTATGAGAGAAGTCCTCTCATGTTGTGTGTGGGGGAGGGGGATTCTGAGGACTTTAAATAATGTAAAACATTTTCATATGTTCTCTTTTCTTTCATCTTCAGATTCCATTTGTAGTCATTCCTCACTAAGCGGTGAAAATAAAACTATGAAGTGTTGATATTTCTCGGATAAATGTCGGATTTGGCGGTATAATAGGGCTGATTATTTCTCTGTAACGTTCTCCACAATTCAGGCGGGCAAATTTAAAATCTGAGCCAATCAGAGCTGTGGGCGTTCCTTTCATCCGCCAGTAATGGCTGAGGATTCTGTAGTAAAATCAAACCCTAAAACAATGTAACATTTCAATGCTTATAAAACTGCCTGGAAGCAGAGGGTGACCGTTGATGAATTTTCCCCGGAAGGGAGATTTTATGTCAGATCAGCCAATCAGAGAGGATTGTAACTTTCCATGCTATTCCTGCGGGAAATTTGAGCCAATCACAGTTCTGAACGTTTTTTCTTCCTTTACAGGAGAATCCTGACTTGGATGATATTGGAGATCCTTGGGAAGAGGTTTTGTTTGGTAATTGCTGATTTGTAGAATCCATTCAGCAGGAATAAAGGATGGGGAATGACGAGGAGTTCCTGGAGGGAGATGAGAACTTTAGAAAGGAGATTCTCCAATAATGAGTGGAAGGCTCTCTTTAGATGTAGGAAATGTTCTCACTACAAGTCCCCGGTATTAGAAGGGTTAATAAGCAAGTTGTTTGCTTTTTAGAGGTATTTGTAGGAATGAAAAACTTTTCCTACTGAGTGATAGATGTGATTTGTTGTAAGACACAGAATGAGGTATGAGGCTCTTTGTATGTAGTTGTGGGTGGCTCTGAGAAGAGCCTTTGTGTTTGGTGAGGAAGAGGAGTTGGGGATTACTTGGTCTTGGCGGCCTTGTGGCTCTCGGTCTTCTTGGGCAGCAGCACGGCCTGGATGTTGGGCAGGACTCCTCCCTGGGCAATGGTGACGCCCCCGAGCAGCTTGTTGAGCTCCTCGTCGTTGCGGACGGCGAGCTGGAGGTGTCGGGGGATGATGCGGGTCTTCTTGTTGTCGCGGGCGGCGTTGCCGGCCAGCTCGAGGATTTCAGCGGTGAGATACTCGAGAACAGCGGCGAGATAGACGGGAGCTCCGGCCCCGACCCGCTCGGCATAGTTACCCTTCCTGAGCAGGCGGTGAACACGACCGACTGGGAACTGCAGACCAGCCCGGGACGATCGGGTCTTGGCCTTAGCCCGAACCTTTCCTCCTTGTTTACCGCGGCCAGACATGATTCTGTGATAATGGAGTTCTCAAAGAGATGTGAATGGCTGGAGCCGCTCCCTTTCCTGTTATACTCTGAATGATATGACGTCTCGCCCTGTGATTGGCCACGTTTGAAGCCAGCCAATAACCTCTAGGTTTGTATCTAGACCAATCGGTAAAAGAGGTAGGAAAGCATGACGTCACTCCCCATCACATGGCTGAGTCCTCCAATAGAAGAGTGAGGAGGGAGGAGGCTCATTTGCATAGGACCGCCTATATAAGCAGCACATGAGGGCGGCGCCAGTACACTTTCTCTTCTCAGAGCGGAGGAAACATTCTTATCCTTTATCATGCCTGAACCAGCCAAGTCCGCCCCGGCGCCCAAGAAGGGCTCCAAGAAAGCCGTGACCAAGAGCCAGAAGAAGGACGGCAAGAAGCGGAGGAAGAGCAGGAAGGAGAGTTATGCCATCTACGTCTACAAGGTGCTCAAGCAGGTCCACCCCGACACCGGCATCTCCTCCAAGGCCATGAGCATCATGAACTCCTTCGTCAATGACATCTTCGAGCGCATCGCCGGCGAAGCTTCCCGCCTGGCTCATTACAACAAGCGCTCCACCATCACCTCCCGGGAGATACAGACGGCTGTCCGCCTCCTCCTGCCCGGAGAGCTGGCCAAGCACGCCGTCTCCGAGGGCACCAAGGCCGTCACCAAGTACACCAGCGCCAAGTAATACCCTTCCCCCATCCATCACCCCAACAACACACAAAGGCTCTTCTAAGAGCCACCCACAGACATCACAGCAGAGCTCTACTCCGATCTTTATGTGTTTTGTCATTTAGGAAGTTAATTAATTTTTAGAAAATAGAAAACTTTTCTCTTTAAATTATCTTTAGATAAGTACTGTAGATCGCCTAGACTGGGAGGGGAGTGGATCGAACCTTCCTTCTATTCCCATCCTGATTCTAGATTTATTGCGGAGATCTATCTCCACTTTCTGCCTCTATACATTCCCTATTCATCGCCTCGTAATGCACACCCACCCGACTGTTCTACCAGGAATCACCACAAGGCGGCAGAGCTGAATAAACATGTATATGCCGAACTCACACATTCTTACAATAAAACATCCTCCGCCTTACATTGTTACTTTATCTCAAATCACACGTTGGGAAGATCGCGGAGCTTTTATCCCACAACACAATGGGGGAGAGAAACAAGAAAAATGAAACATTTATCTATTCAATCAGCCCAGCCAAATCTTTGTCTATTTGTATATATTTCCATCACCAACAGCAAATCGATGTCCATAGATAAAGCCATAAGCTACCTGATAGGTAAATGACACAAAATATGTACAAAGTATCAGCTACACAAAAATCTGATCACAATATCACCTCGGACAGCACACAGTCCTTTATAGAAGAAGACAATTCTCCAATGAAGTCATTGGACAGCCTGCCATTACAAGGAGGGGGAGGGGACTTCCCCACATTCTGCGCAAAATTCTAATAAATTACAGCATATAAAACAGCCAAACGTGGCGTTTTGAATGTTTCCAAGCGCAGAGGAGGGGTTTGGGGTCTTTTAGACCCCCAGATCCCTCCACAAGAGTACTTGTAAAAAAAAATAATAATAAAACATATATGTATATATATATATATATATTATTTTTTTTTTATTTATTTTAATGTACGAAAATATCGGTTGATATTTACCGATATGCGATGACCAAACTATCGGTATCACAATAAAAAAAAAAAAAAAAAAAAAACTATAACGGTCGATCACTAGTTTTAAGAACAAAATGTAACAACAGGTATAATTTTTAAAACATTTTGTGTAGTTTGGTGCCTAAAAAGTCCATAAGAGTTCACTGATCAATTTACTATTATATTTGGGATGTGGCACCTTTTTATGCTCGCATTCACAGCACCACCCTGTGAGGAGGCCTTTATTCCTTAGCTCCTTTATTACTAACACTTTAAGTTTTTAATCTGCTAATGATGATTCATCTATAAATGTGTAGATATTAGTAATTGTGTTAAACATGTGGAATGACGTAGGAACATTTTTCTATTTCTAACTTTTATAAAGGACTGTGTGCTGTCTGAGGTGATATTGTGATCAGATTTGTATGTAGCTGATACTTTGTACATATTTTGTGTCATTTACCTATCAGGCAGCTTATGGCTTTATCTATGGACATCGATCTGCTGTTGGTGATGGAAATAGATACAAATAGACAAAGATTTGGCTGGGCTGATTGAATAGATACAATGTATCGTTTCTCTTGCTTCTCTCCTCCATTGTGTTGTGGGATAAAAGCTCCGCGATCTTCCCAACGTGTGATTTGAGATAAAGTAACAATGTAAGGCGGGAGATTGTGGAGGATGTTTTATTGTAAGAATGTGTGAGTGCGGCATATAGATGTTTAGGAGATCTGATTGTAGATTTCCTCACCTAAGATTGTGACCCGGCTGAGGGAACAACGTGCTATATATTTATTTAGTTATTATATTTGTTTATATCGTATTTAATGTGAAGGAAGGATGTGATCTCCTTACAGGGACTGGCTGACATTTCCCTCCATCCTTTGATCTCCAGAAGATATTCAGCAGAATTAGAGACAGAGAACTGTGATTGGTGAAATTTTCACATTATATAATTCAAATTTCCCGCCGTAATTCTATGGAACGTTGCAATTATCTCAAATAGAATAATCCGACACTAAAATTTGACATCTCTTCCTTCGGGAACATCGATCAACCGTCCTCTGAATTGTCGGGCAGTTTATCTAACCAAGAATAATAAATACGTTAGAAATATAAATGTTCATTTCTTCCAGTCTTTTCTTTTACTTCACAATCCAGAATTCGCCCTGCTAGAGAAGGTTTCCTATAGAAATTAATGAAAAGTCTACTGAACAAGTATTTTTTTTTTTTGGGGGGGGGGGGGGAAACGATTAAAGATTTCAGAATGCATTTCTTTAAAATCCTTATAAGAAAGACATTATTGACTGAAGAAGGAAACGCCCACAGCTGTGATTGGCTCCGATTTCAAATTGCTCCTTTTTAAATTTGCCGCCTGAATTGTAAAGAACGTTACAGAGAAATAATCAGCCCTATTATACCGCCAAATCCGACACTGAAACCTGAGATCATCAGATGAGACATTTAACCGAGAAATCTCATCAATTCTTTATTATCAAGAAGATGAATAGAAATGGAATGTGAAGATGATTGAATAATGTAAAACATTTCCATATCTTCTCTTTTATTCCAAGTCCTCAGAATGCAGAATCCCCTCCCCCATTGCTACATACAGAACATGATAGTGAGATGACTTTTCTCATAGATCTCTACCTTTCTATATGATAGGATAGGAAGTATTACACGTTTCATAGAAACCTTCATTAGAGATTTTACCTGAAAATCAAATCTAAACTCTGACACCTTACTGATCACTAAGAAAAAAACGACTTTATAAAGCCAGAAATTATTTCCGATTCAATAAAACATTTCCCGATGATCCTTCCTGGGCAGTTTATAGTAAAATTGTCCTTTAGTGGATTTCACAAAGCATTTCATCTTCACAATATTTCTAATGTCTCCTATTTCAGGAATGGCGCGCACAGCTTTCCGGGCAGGTTCGGGTTATTCTGCCCCATGTGACCTCTTGCTGGGAAAGCCCCGCCCTACTGAAAGCTGAATCACACAACTCAGTCATTGGCTGATTAGAGCTCTAAGAAATAGTCCAATTAAACCTAAGAAGGCGTGGTCAGCACTAACCAATAAACGCGGAGCGCGGTCTGTATAAATAGACGCCGCACAGCCCGTGTTCTCACACTTCTGTTACGTCTGGAGATTAGAAGAGTTTTTCCGCCATGGCAAGAACCAAGCAGACCGCTCGTAAGTCCACCGGAGGGAAAGCTCCCCGCAAGCAGCTGGCCACCAAAGCCGCCCGCAAGAGCGCCCCGGCTACCGGCGGAGTCAAGAAGCCTCACCGCTACAGGCCCGGCACCGTGGCTCTCCGGGAGATCCGCCGCTACCAGAAATCCACCGAGCTGCTCATCCGCAAGCTGCCCTTCCAGCGCCTCGTCCGAGAGATCGCCCAGGACTTCAAGACCGACCTGCGCTTCCAGAGCTCCGCCGTCATGGCTCTGCAGGAAGCCTCCGAGGCTTATCTCGTAGGACTCTTCGAGGACACCAACCTCTGCGCCATCCACGCCAAGAGGGTCACCATCATGCCCAAAGACATACAGCTGGCACGCCGCATCCGCGGAGAGAGGGCCTAAATACATTCTTATCTCCCTCCATACTATCTGTACACAGCACAAAGGCTCTTTTCAGAGCCACCACATCCTCCTCACAGAGAGCTCCATACTACCTCATCACTCCTACTACATGCTGCCAATCCCCGCTACTACATTTCTACACATTCCACGCCTCATCACCGCTACTACATGCTGCCAATCCCCGCTACTACATTTCTACACTTTCCCGGCCATCAGCTTCACTGCATTTCTCTTTTCTCTCCGCTCCGATCCTCAGTGTGGAAGTAAATCTCATCTGTAACATTTCTAAACCGATCCCAGAGAAATTCACATTTCTCATCTATAAAGGAGATCCTTTTACCGATTTATTGTCCCCTAAATACAATGGAACTCATCTGTAACATTACTAACAATTACAGAGTAACAATTCACACTTCCTCAATATCTTCCCTAAGAGATACATTGGGACAATATTTAACGGTAAAACAAATCACTTCCTAGGAACAGATTGAACAATGTTTGGATTCTCTCAGGAGACACATTCTTGTATTTTCTAGAAACGTCATTTCTTATTCCAAACAGAATCGCTAGGAATAGTGCTTAGAGATCTGAGGATCGATCAGCCCATAGAGGAGGATGAGATCTCACGAACATTACAATGATTCTTCTTAGAACGTTCATAATTGCCGCATTACATACTGAATATCATGTGTGGCTCTGTTAGGAGGAGGTAAGTGTAGCTCTGTTAGGAGGAGATGGGTGTAGGTAGGTAGGTGTAGCTCTGTTAGGAGGAGATGGGTGTAGGTAGGTGTAGCTGTTAGGAGGTGGGGTGTAGGCAGGTATGTGTAGCTCTGTTAGGAGGAGGTGGGTGTAGGCAGGTATGTGTAGCTCTGTTAGGAGGAGGTGGGTGGCTCTGAGAAGAGCCTTTGGGGGGTGTAGATGGAGATCTCCGGCTGCTTGGATTTATTTCTTCTTCGGAGCGGCCTTCTTGGGCTTGGCTGCTGTCTTGGCTTTGGCCGCCTTCTTAGCCGGACTCTTGGCGGCTTTTTTCGGTTTGGCTGCAGCTTTGGGCTTCTTGGGGCTCTTTGTCGCCTTCTTGGCAGCTGCAGCCTTTGCCGGTTTTTTGGGGCTCTTGGCCGCTTTGCTGGCCGCCTTCTTCTTAGGGGACTTCGCCGGCTTCTTGGGTGATTTGGCCGCCGGTTTCTTGGGGGACTTGGCCGGCTTCTTAGCAGCAGCCAATGGCTTCTTGGCGGTTTTCTTGGCCTTGTCGCCCTCTTGCTGCTTCTTGTTGATCTTGAAGGATCCGGAGGCTCCATGTCCTTTCACCTGGACGAGGTTCCCCTTGGTCACCAGCGCCCTGACGGCGATCTTCAGACGGCTGTTGTTCTTCTCCACATCGTATCCTCCGGCGGCCAGGAGCTTCTTGAGGGCGGCCAGGGAGACCCCGCTGCGCTCCTTGGAAGCGGCCACGGCTGTGACGATGAGATCGGACACGCTGGGACCGGACGGCTTCTTGCTGCCTTTCTTCCCTCCTCCGGCTGTCGCCTTCTTAGTCGCTTTCTTCTTGGCGGCGGGCTCCGCTGGAGGAGCGGCGGCTGGGGCGCTCTCGGTCTCCGTCATGATTCTCAGGGAGTTTTTAAAACAGATAATAGAAACATCATTCTGGAATGGCGCTCTGCCTTATATACAGACGTTCTGCGCCGCTATTGGTTGATATAGAATTTGTCTTCTGCGCTGCTATTGGTTACACCTTAAACACGCCCACTAATTCTTATTTCAGTGTTGGAGAATCTTCTCTCTCTTCTTGTGTTTCCCCGTCAGAGAGATAAACGATTTTAATATGAAATGGAAGGATGGCCGATCTTTATCGGGGACCCGATCTGCTCACTGGACTGTCACTTATCGATCTCTCACTTACCGCTCTCATCATCTGCTCAGGAGGCTGAACACAGAGGCTGCAAACACCTCCAACCTCCTGAGTGTGTGTCTCATTCTTCCTTCTACCTGCTTTTCTACACACATTCCCATCAGAAAACAATCTTCTCACATCTCCAACTAAATCATCTCCACATGACATGAGTGAAGAGTGAAGATCAGGAAACATTTCCCTCCAACACACAAATCTGCTCGTCTATAGCTGAGTAGAAGGAGCCTGGAACAAAAACATCAGCCGGGGACATCAGATCCCTGTGTGATGTGATGGGAGAGATTGTTAGAGATTTCGAAGGTGTCAGTACATTAAACATTACATGTTCTCATCATCTTTGTATCATTTTCTGCTCATCATTACAAATATATTGTCACTGGATATTCTGAGTAACTTTATTAGCACATATTACTACACAGCTATATAGACTACTCAGGTAGAATGTTTCCTTGTATCTAGAATCAGAGGTAACATCTACACATTCCTTCACACGGGGCAAAAAGAGGATGTAAGTAAGGCAGAGGTTGGTGTTAATCGTCTTTATTATTATTATTATTATTAATAATAATAATCATTTTTTATTTATTTTTCCATTTTATTTCAATATATAAAATAAGGGAGGGTTATAATAAACCCCATGAAAAATGTATTTTTACCATCTTTGGTCCCATAGCTAAACGGGGAGTGAGAAGAAATCCTTGCAAAGTGAGGGGATCCCTGATTCACACCAGAACTAGTGTCCAGTGTGAAAGAATTCCACTCTACTACTGTTCCGGTGATAAC
Source organism: Pelophylax lessonae (assembly GCF_965119305.1). Lineage (NCBI taxonomy): Eukaryota > Metazoa > Chordata > Amphibia > Anura > Ranidae > Pelophylax > Pelophylax lessonae. Next base: position 152,589 of record NW_028120024.1, on the reverse strand, counting down.
CCAACATTTGAGATTTTCTTTTACTTTCAAGCTCAGTGAAAATGGTAAACAGGACAGATAGAGAGGGAAAATTCCCCCCTCAATGGGGACACAAGCAGAATTAAAAACCTGTCAGGGGGTCCTATCCCTTTCCACTCCAACTAAAATAAAGAAAAAAGTATGTGTCTTAAGTGATCTCTTTTTTTTTTTTTTTTTTTTTTTAAATTATTATTATTACTTTAATTTTGTATTTGATTTTTTTTTTTTTTTTTTAAAGATGTAAAGGAAACAAAAAATGAAATGAGAAGATACATTCTCAAAGTATAGCATGTATACAAATTGGATTGCTCAGAGAGCAAACAAATATACAATTCAAGAAGTACGGGCATGTAAGCTATTGGTCTGTATATATAAGGTCATGTGGCTATGAATATTTGGGTTGTATCATACCGCAAGTATTTTATTTGCTCTTTCTATTTCAAGAACAAAATGCAATAAAATGTATCATTTGTAAGACATTTTGTGTAGTTTGGTGCCTAAACAGGCCATAAGAGTTCACTGATCAATTTTGCTATTCAATTTGGTATGTGGCACCTTTTTATGCTCGCATTTACAGTACCACCCTACGAGGATGCCTTTATTCCTTAGCTCCTTTATTACTAACACTTTAAGTTTTTAATCTGCTAATGTTGATTCATCTATAAATGTGTATATATTAGTAAAGGTGCTCCTTCTGGACGATAGGAAGATTCAGATGCATTATCCCGCTAAACTCGACATTGTAGAAGTTCTATTCATAGATCTGCTCATCTTCTTCAAAATCACATCACTTGTGTCGCTCTTCAGGTTCCAAATATTTCTTCCAAACCGGTTAAATTCTCGATGATTACTGACACAAGTCTGGCGCCAAGTAATCCGAATCAATTATTTTCTATTTACAAATCCAACAGATCTTCCCAGAGCCTAAGAAGGAGCCGGACATACATGTTTAGGAGATCTGATCGTATATTTATACACCTAAGATTATGATCCGGGTGGGGGGACAATGTGCTATAATGACACCTGTCTGTTCAAATTAGAATATATATATATATATATATATATATATATATATATATATATATATATATATATATATATATATATATATATATATATATATATATATATATATATATATATATCATCTACTTGTTTATATCGTATAAGGAACGATGTGATCTCCTTATAGGGGTTAGTTTTCATTTTCCGTCATCCTTTAATTCTGCTGAATATCCTCTGGAGATCAGAGATCTTTCAGTATTAAATACCAAACAAACATCCCTCATCTGAAAAGCAACAAAAATTTCAGATCCTCCTTTACACTGCTTGGACGAAAAATACATTTTATTATCAGAAGAAAACGTCCAGAACTGTGATTGGTGCAATTTTTACATTCTAAAATTCAGATTTCCCGCCGGAATTCTATGGAACGTTCCAATTATCTCACAAAGAATAATCAGACACTAAAATCTGATATCTCTTCCTCCGGGAACATCGATCATCCGTCCTCTGAATTGTCGGACAGTTTATCTAACCAAGAATAATAAATACGTTAGAAATATAAATGTCACATTTCTTCCAAGCTTTTCTTTTACTTTACAATACAGAATCCGCCCTGCTAGAGAATGTTTCCTATAGAGATCAATGAAAAGTCTACTGAACAAGTATTTTCTCGGGGGGAAACGGAGAAAGATCTCAGAATAGATTTCTATGAAGTAGAGGCTTAAGAGGGAAACGCCCACGGCTCTAATTGGCCCAGATTTCACATAGCTCTTTTTTAAATTTGCCGCCTGAATTGTGAAGAACGTTACAGAGAAATACTCAGCCCTATTATACCGCCAAATCCGACACTGAGACCTGAGATCATCAGATGAGACATTTATCCGAGAAATCTCATCAATGCTTTATTATCAAGAAGATGAATAGAAATGGAATGTGAAGATGATTGAATAATGTAAAACATTTCCATATGTTCTCTTTTATTCCAAGTCCTCAGAATGCAGAATCCAACCCCCCCCCCCCCCCCACACACACACACACACACACTGCTACACAGAGAACATGATAGTGAGATGACTTCTCTCATAGATCTCTACCTTTCTATATGATGGGATAAGAAGTATTACACGTTTCGTCATCACATCTGTATATGATCGTGGAACTGGCCGATAATTAATGTTCCCTTTTTCAGAGATGTAACAGTTACAGATTTCCCCCATATTAAAACTAGAGTAAAAAAGTGAAAGTGCTGGTAGAGATATGTAGCAATGATGACACTGCCAAATACATATGTACAATGAAACAAATGTTTCATGTCTGATCGGCTCCCTCTTTGTAACTTTAAAATCAGCAAACTGTTAACAATGTTTCCAACTAGTAAATGAAGAAAGAAAAAACTTATATAAATATATCAAATTATGACATGTCAGAAAAAATGTACAATGAATCAATAAAGAAAATATCTCGCTTCTGATAAATTACATCCGTTTCCATTCATTACAATATTCTAAATAAATGCAATTATCTGCAGTGTAATAAATGACTGACAGCGCCCCCTTCTCAGCATGTCTCCCATCAGGTCCGCCCAGCCTTACACCCAGGAAGGTGAGATGTCGGGAAAACGTGTCCTTGTTTCCTTTTCAAAACAATATTTTATAAATATTAAATTACTTTGAACAATTAAAACTGGTGATTGTGTTTCTGTTATGAAGTGTTAAAGATTCCTTTTCTCCGTGTAATCTCCAGCTATAATTAGAAATACATGATAAGAAGGAATAAATGCATCTTCCGGAAATGTATTGCTGTTGCATTAATGTATCGGCATATAATATAATAATTAGGTGCCTTATAAATGAATTAAATTGTCTTATTTTTTAATGAATGGTGTGACTCCGCCTCTTTCCCAGGAAGGTTTCCATCTGGTCCGCTCAGGCTGTATATAAGGAGGGCGGGCAGACAGCTGAGCTCAGTCTGTCTTTGTAGCAGAGAATCATCATGTCTGGTCGCGGTGAAGGAGGGAAGGGTCTGGGGGAAAGGAGGCGCTAAGCGGCACAGGAAGGTGCTCCGGGACAACATCCAAGGCATCACCAAACCCGCTATCCGACGTTTGGCCCGCAGAGGGGGTGTCAAGCGCATCTCCGGACTCATCTATGAGGAGACCCGCGGAGTGCTGAAGGTTTTCCTGGAGAATGTCATCCGCGATGCCGTCACCTACACCGAGCACGCCAAGAGGAAGACCGTCACCGCCATGGATGTCGTCTATGCTCTCAAACGCCAGGGGCGCACTCTCTACGGATTCGGAGGTTAAAAAACCCCACCGCTTACCCACTTCATCACAACAAAGGTCCTTCTCAGGGCCACCCACCTTCTCACACAAAGGGCTGATCATTCACAACTCCCAACACTCATTTCTACACATTTATTGTGTAACCATAGGAACTGCCGCTCATTTCTTTTCACTAAGAAATGGAGTGCTGCGATGTCTAGCTGCCCATACACTCTGCGATCTGATTGTTCGATCTGTTTTACGTTTAACAAAGCTATGGAAGAACAGAACAATATTACAAATTACATTGGTTGGGCAGTTGATGCATTGTTATAGTTGATTGTAGAGTCCGCACTCCGGGTGATGGAGCCGATTTTCCGAGCTGGCTGCTGGGTGAGGAGAATATATCGTTTATGTTGAAACTGAACCTAATATTTCTAACGTATTTATTATTCTTGGTTAGATAAACTGCCCGACAATTCAGAGGACGGATGATCGATGTTCCCGGAGGAAAAGATATCAGATTTTAGTGTCGGATTATTCTATCTGAGATAATTGGAACGTTCCATAGAATTCCGGCGGGAAATTTAAATTTTAAAATGTGAAAATTGCACCAATCACAGTTCTGGGCGGTTTCTTCCCATAATAAAATGTATTTTTCTTCCAAGGAGTGTGAAGGGGGATCTGAGATCTGTGTTCCTTTTCAGATGGGGGATGTTTGTTTGGTATTTAATATTCAATGATCTCTGATCTCCAGAAATTATTCAGCAGAATTAAAGGATGGAGGTGTTTGGGAATAGAAAATAATTGATTGAATATTTGGAACCTGAAAGGCGACACAAGTGATGTGATTTGGAGGAAGATGAGCGAATCTATGAATAGAACTTCTACAATGTCGAGTTTAGCGGGATAATGCGGCTCAATCTTCCTATTGGCCAGTCGAATAACGGCGGGAGATTTAAAAGAAGCAACTCTGATCCATTATAGGCGTGGTCTATTAATAGCCAAGAGAGTAAATAATGTCCTGAACTATGAATTATAATGTGATGTGACGTAGGAGGAATGGATTTGGTTGGAGGAGTTTAGCGGTGAGTAGACGATCAGCATAGATAGATTGGAAGTAAAAGAGATGAGAGAGAATGAAGTTCTGTGATCACATTTCCTCTCATTACTACTCACCTGTATTACAAGTCTGAGTGTGATAAGAAGACAAAGTGTTTGCCTGTAGAGTGCACTTTAATTATACAATTTATCACAATAAAATATTACTTGATAAAGAAAATAAATCCAATTATGTCCGGCTCTTGGGTGGGAAACTAATAATAATGACATTTAGTAGAGAAGTACTGTGGGGAATGGATCAAACCGTCCTGATTCTAGATTTATTGCGGATATCATCTCCACTTTCTGCCTCTATACATTCCCAATTCATCGCCTCGTACTGCACACATACCCAACTGTTCTACCAGGAATCACCACAAGGTGGCAGAGCTGAATAAACATTTATGCCGCGCTCACACATTCTTACAAGAGAAAAGAAGCAAGATAAAAGAAACGTATTTATTCCATCAGCCCAGCCTATTTGTATCTATTTCCATCATCAACAGCAGATTGATGTCCATAGATAAAGCCATAAGCTGCCTGATAGGTAAATGACACAAAATATGTACAAAGTATCAGCTACATACAAATCTGATCACAATATCACCTCGGACAGCACACAGTCCTTTATAGAAGTTTGAAGTAGAAAATGTTTCCTTTATCTTTGGACATGTGTAGCACCTTTACTAATATCTACACATTTTTTTTCAAATTTTTTTATATCTGTTTTTTTTTTTTTTTTTTTTTACAGAATTCTGAGTTTATTAATACAATAGTCTCTATTAGGATGATTTTAGAACCAATGAGGAACAAAGTAGTACCACCCACAGACCATCTTTCTGCAGACATACATATCTTCTGCTCTGTAAGATTTGTAAATCTATCCTAGTTACAGCATACAGTATAGGGAAGCAGGGCAGTGCTGGGTTCTGTGGTTCCTTGTACAGGTGTCAAACAGGCGGCCCTCCAGCTGTTACAGAACTACAAGTCCCATGAGGAATTGCGAGGCTGACAGTTACAAGCATGACTCCCACAGGCAGAAGCATGATAGAACTTGTAGTTCCGCAACAGCTGCAGGGCCACCAGTTTGACACCCACAGGCCACTGTATTAAAAACTCCTCATTTTGCTGTCATCCTCCTGCTCTGCCATCTGTTCCATCATAAAGAGCCATGCTGAAAACATGTGTGTCTATGGTCATAACAGATCAATCATAACAGTTACTTGTCTGGACTAATACAGCTTTGTTACAGGCACTTAGCTCCATATATGGTCTGGACACTTTTGGTGTGATTTGAGGACTGCTGGCCTGGTGTGAATATGGCACGCTGATGTGATGTGGGCACCTCCAATCAAATATGGTCACTTCTGTTGTCATACAGGTACCTCTGCTGTGACATGGCCCATGTCACAGCAGAGGTACCTGTATGACAACAGAGGTGACCATATCTGATTGGAGGGGTGCCCACTAGAGATGGCCTTGCGGTTCGCCCGGCGGTCGGTTCGCGGCAAATTTTGCTTGTTCGCTACCCGCCAATTTTCGAACACATGGTGTTGTTCGTGGCGGCCATATTAGTTTACATTGGGGAGAATTTTGACCCATGACACAGCCATCAGGTGGAACGGGACAGCCATTGAAACATTTCAGCACATGTACATGCCTCCTATCCTATAAATAGACCAGAGCAGGCGGCCATTTCACATTCTGCTTTTTGTCAGCGTAGGGAGAGGTCTGCTGCATGCATCAGGGAGAGATTGTAAGGGAAAAATAGCTCTGTTAAGATCCAAAAAAGTCCTTTTCAGGGCTGGTATTTCGGTATAGGTCTACTAGTATCTTTTTCAAGTTAGGGGCAGGTATCCAGTCAGTGCTTTAGGGGCAGTTAGAGATCGGCAGCAGTGACACAAAACGCTCTGTTAATGTCCACAAAAGTCCTTTTCAGGGCTGGTATTTTGGTATAGGTCTACTACAGTCTCTTTTGAGTTTAAGGACAGGTATCCAGTCTGTGCTTTAGGGGAAGTTAGAGATCGGCAACAGTCACACAAATCACTCTGTTAATGTCCACAAAAGCCATTTAAAGGGCTGCAATTTTTTTGGTATTGCTGTGCAGTGCACCATGTAAGGGGGGGGGGGGGGGGGGAGGGTAATCCACGGTATAATATAGTTCGTAGAAAGCATATTATAGTGGATCAGTGGTATTATTGTCCACTGTGCAGCATTGTGACAAGTGTGGTGACTGAGCGTTGCTGCAGCAATACTAAAAACAGGGCCGGCCTTAGGGGGGGGCTCTGTGTGTGGGGTCTCTGATGTGAGGGGGCTCTGTGTGGGGGTCTCTGATGTGAGGTGGGTCGCTGATGTGAGGGGGGCTCTCTGATGTAGGGGGGCTCTAAATTAAGGGGATTTTGTGGGGGGGGTCTCTGATGTGCGGGGGTTCTCTGATGTAAGGGGGGCTAAGTTATTAGTGATCATAAAAAAGAAAAGTCAAATAAAGTGCAAAAAAGGTGCACAGGATTAGCTCGCACAGGGCGCCTGAACACCTAAGGCTAGCCCTGACTACAAACAGTGACAAAAGCACTTTTAATGTATTATAACTGGTGTGATAGACCAATTGCCCCCCCCCCCCCAATACCACATATTGCAGTGGGGTGTTATCTGAGTATACTTTTACGAGTGTATTTGTGTCCTGCAACAATATTGCCTCTTTTGCTGCATTCAATCTGATATACACAGTGCCAAACTCCCTGGCCAATTTTTTGAACAACTGGTGTGATAGACCAGTGGCCCCCAATACCACATATTGAAGTGGCATGTTATTTAACAGTATACTTTTCTAAGAGTGTATTTTAGTCCTGTAAACTTTTGGCCTCTGTTGCTGTATTAACTGTGCTACACACAGTGACAACAGTTACTAGCCAATTATTTGTAGAACTGGTGTGATAAAACTGTGGCCCCCCAATACCACAGATTGAAGTGAGGTGTTGTATACCTTTTTTCCAGATATACTGCAATTCTCTAGAGACTTTTGTCACAGGGTAATTAAAAAACATGGCTTTCGGTTCCGGCGCCGCATGGAGTAGTCACACTCCACCTCAGCTCCCGCGCCCGGCTTAAAAATCTGCCATTCGCCCGCTATTGTACCCATCGGGGACCCGCAGCCCGGCCGTGCACTCACCCGCCACCACGATGGATCGTTTCCTGGAGAAATCGGGTCCGCGGGCAGCCCAGGAACCGCCCGCTGTCCAAGCCGCGCTTTCCTCACAGCAGCCGGCAGAGGCCTCGGAGCCAGCCATGGAGGTGGGCGGCCCCTCCTCCTCCCATACTCCGCACATCGATCCGGGGTTCATTGAACGGATCGCACAGGCTGTTGCCTCTCTCCTATCCCCTACCATACAAAGCACTGTGGAGAAAGCAGTGCAGTCTGGCATGCTGCAAATAAAGAAGGAGCTGGGGGAACATGTCACCAGGTTAAACGAGGCTGAGCAGCGTATTTCCAGCCTGGAGGATGAACTTTATCACATGCAGGCCCAAGAACAAATGCAGGAAAAGACGAATGTATTCCTGTCACAGAAACTTGAAGACTTGGAAAACCGAGCCAGACGCAGCAACTTGCGTTTTGTGGGAGTCCCAGAATCGCTACTTTCTTCAGAGCTGATTGACTTCTGCTCCCGCCGCATCCCGGAGGCGCTTGGTCTGACCGGTGTTCATGTGGTAGAACGAGCTCACCGCATTGGGGCTCATTCTAAGGACCGCAAGACCCCTAGGCCCATCATTGCTAAATTTCTTAATTATGCTGACAAGAACTTGCTACTGCAGAAATACAGACAATCCAAATCCCTTCAGGTGGATGGGGTCAAAGTTTTAATATTTGCTGATTACTCCATTGAAGTGTCAAAAAACGGAAAGCCTTTCAGCAAATCTGCTCCCAGCTTTTCCAACAACACATAAAGTTCACCCTTGCCTACCCCGCCATTCTGCGTCTGAAATCATCTACTGGTGAGCAGCTGTCATTCCAGGATCCCTCTGAGGCGGAAGATTATTTGCGCTCTTTGAATCCAGACAATCAGCAACAGTTTACCCCTAGGCCTCTCTCTTTCCCGCGACCTATGGATCAACGGAGCCCCCGAAAGGACTCGCCAAAGCGCCAGCGCTTCGCTGATCCGTCTTACCGCACTAAACACCGTTGAACTTTCTCCTGCATCTTCAATGTTCAATCTTCAATCGCAGTAATTTTGTGGTATGCTTTACATATGTTTTCCCAGGTCTCGGACTCGGACCTGCCTGTTCTGCAGCTAAAGGTACTGTAGTTGGACTTTGTCCTCCATCTTCATTCTCCTTTCACGCGAGTACTCGCTCACCTGACTGTTGATCAAACCCTCAATTACCTCACTCCCATGCCTTATTCATTTTTTTTACAGGACTCCGCTCCCTAGGGAACATGTTTTATTTTCTCTATGTATTTACATGTGATTATATTGCTATGTTTTGCCATGCTTCTTTTCCCCCCTGGGTTGTTGGCCCTGCCGCTCGCTCCATCCCTCCCAGGGCACACATTATTTCTCCCCCTGTGTTTTTTTTTTTTTTTTACAGCAGGAGAAGTCATCCTCTTTGACTCCCTTGGGGCGATTTTGTGTGCATCTGCGTGGGCCGTTGTGAGTGGGAGACCCCCTCGATTGTGACCCCATGTGGAAAAAAGAGAAGTTAGTACTGGTTTTTGTATGTTGTTTTTTTGTATTCCCCTACCCCTTCTCCTTATATCTCACCCTTTACCTCGCTTCCCTCACTAATTGTGGTGAAGGCCCTGGCCCAATTTATTTGCATATCTTTGCTCTTACCCCATCTAGAGTCAGATACTTACTCTCTGAGCTTCCAGCTAAGGCGTGTTCATTCCCACTCCTGCAACCAGTTCTTTCCCCTGATTACCCTCCCTGAAGTTAATATCATGGAATGTTAAGGGCCTCCGGTCCCCTCTCAAGCGCATGAAAATTTTACGTCACTTGCACAGACTGCATGCAGACATTGCCCTACTGCAAGAGACACACCTCGCCCCCTCAGACTTCCACCGGCTTAGGAAGCTCTGGGTGGGTGAGGTGCTGAGATCAGCAGCTCTAGGTCGCAAGGCTGGGGTCATTATACTGATCCATAAAAATCTATCCTGTAATGTTTTGTCAGTCACATCTGACGACCATGGTCGTTTTTGTACGGCTCACATCCAGATTGGCTCCACGGAGTTGTTAATATCCAATGTTTATGCTCTGAACACACCGGACAAACCATTTTTCGAGAAACTCATCGCACACCTCCTGAATTTCCCTCAACTTCCCCCTAAGCGGATCAGTGAGGCAATGCTGGAATACTATTCCAGGCTTTACTCTAGAGACCCCATTGACCCCCCGACCACCCGCGAGTTCTTGCAACGCACTAAGCTGCCTAAGGTGACCCCTTCACAGCTGGAAACTCTTAATGCTCCAATTTCACCAGATGAACTGAGTTCGGTCATAAAATCCCTGCCCTCTAATAAAGCCCCTGGCCCTGACGGCTTTACCGGCAAATTTTTCAAATCCTTTCGCGAAGTGATCCAACCCACTCTACATCGGGTTTACACCAACATTTGGGAAGGCGGCGAATATCTGCCGACCGGTAATCAAGCCTTAATTAAACTCTTAGCTAAAAAAGGTAAAGACCCTCTTGACCCAGGTGCTTACCGCCCAATTTCCCTACTTAATTTGGATGTAAAAATTTTGTCAAAACTAGTGGCGACCAGATTGGCTAACCTTTTACCCTCTTCGGCCATCCATTTAATCCATTCGGCCCAATCAGGTTTTGTGAAAGGTAGAACGGCCATGCTAAATATCTTGTGGTTTTGGAACAGGCCCGGCTCCACCCTGGGGAAGACCTGGCAATCATCACCCTGGATGCCGAGAAAGCCTTCGACAACGTGGGTTTTCACTGGTTGTCGATGGTCCTTTCCGACATGGGCTTCTCTGGGGTCTTCACCCATTTGATTGATTCCATGTATAAGGCACCTACAGCCAGACTGGTGGTGGAGGGTCTCCTCACGGGGGAATTTAGCCTGCATAAAGGTACGAGACAAGGTTGCCCCCTCTCACCCCTACTCTTTAATTTAGCCTTGGAACCTTTATCCCGATACCTAGCAGAACAAGCCCCTTTACATGGCATCAAGGTGGGTGAGCACGACCTCCGTACGGCCCTTTTTGCTGATGACGTGCTTATTTTCACGTCCAATCCGGCTTCTGATCTACCCACTATAAAATCTATCTTTGACACTTTTAAAATATGTGCGGGTCTCTGCATTAATTATCAAAAAAGCGAAATACTACCACTCACCTGTTGTCCAACCCGTCAATGGCCACAGACTTCTATATTCTCTATAGCCAAAACTCACATAACCTATTTAGGAATAAAAATTGGTAAGACCCCTTCCTCACTTTACACACTAAATTTTCCACCGTTGATAACCAAAATTGTACAGGAATTGGGCAGCTGGATGGAATTGCCTCTCTCTCTCCTTGGCAGATGTCACCTGGTCAAGATGGTCAGCTTCGCTAAACTGCTCTATCCAATGCAAACCCTGCCTCTGTTGCTTAAACATAAAGATGTTCAGCTTTTGAACAAGGCTATCTCTCATTTTATTTGGAGAGGCAGGCGTTCACGGATATCTCTTAAGAAATTGCAGCTGCCCAGGAGAGAGGGGTGAATTGGTCTCCCCAACATAAGAGTTTACAACTTATCATGCTTACTTAGGATATGTATTGATTGGCTAACTCAGTCTACCCACTGCTCTTTGTATACATTGGAGGCCGCTATGGTGTACCCTGTCTCCCTATCTGCCTTGCTACACTGCAAATGGAAAACCTTGGCCCCTGTCCTCCAACATAATGTACTGCTCCGTGATACGGCCATTGCATGGAGGGAACTCAGAAAGCTTCTACATCTTCCTCTCCACATGTCTCGGCACCTCCCGATTCAGGGAAACCCTATGTTCTCACTGGGCATGGACTCTGGTATCTTTTACCTCTGGAAAACCAACGGCCTCACAAAATTTTCGGATCTGTGTGACAGTACCTCTGGCACCCCCTTGGATTTTTCTGCTGTAGCCAAAGCCTTCTCCCTGCCACCTTCTCATCATTTCTACTACAGACAATGCTTGAGCTTTATTCGCAAGTCGTGTAGCTCTGACTTTGATCGCTTCCGCCTCTCCATCCTAGACAATTTTATTGCTGACAATATAAACACTATTTCGGGCATATATAAACCGATCCTTTTGAAGTCCACGCCCCCCCCCCTATCTGACTCAACAGTTCTGAACTGGGGTACAGCCTTTCCACATCCAGATCTTTTCCTCCGACTTCGAACAGGACTTATTGCAACTCTTTGCCTGACACCAAATGAAATTTGGAGGGAAACTCAGTTGCGCATTTTGCACCGTGCCTATATGCCGTTCTCTACGGATCCTCATAACCCACAGGGTGCGACATGCCCACACTGCAAAGTTCCACGCCCCACCCTGGCCCACCACTTTTGGCAATGCATGGCTATATCCAACTTCTGGGACCACGTTCTCTCTTTCATTTTTGGAGTCACGCAAGTCCGCATACCCAAGGATCCCTTCCTTTTGCTCTTCGGATATTGGGACCCGCAAGTTCTTTCCAGACCCCCGGACACCGGTCTCCCCCATAAGGAATGGATCTTACTTTGCATCCTTATAGCCAGGAAATGCATACTGAACAAATGGACCTCCCATTTGTGCCCCAAAATCACACACATAAAACTGTGTCTCTATAATGAAAGATTGTCCATGGATGTTGGGAGTGTTGCCTCTTTTAATCGCTTCTCCGACCGCTGGAATGCTTTTATCCTTACTACGCTCACAAATCAGGAACAACTGGACCTTCACAATCGGCCAGCGTACCATACTGGTCATCTTGCTAAGCTGAAAAGGACGGGCTCAATGTAACATCAGTTATTATTGTCAGTCTATCCATCTGCCAATGTTACCTATGGCACTATTGAATTGATGGTCCCACTTTACTATCTGAATATTTGCATATTTTATCTCTACTCTAGGTGTCCTCAAACTACTTATGGCCGTCCTCCGTAGTCTTTACCCCCCCCCCCCCCCAGGTTCCCTACTTTTCACCCCACCACCCCCCCACCTTCATGCAGTAATACTGCTATTTACCTGTTCTCGGTTTATTATTGGTGCAATAATGCGACTGTCTGTACACGACTGTACCTTCATTCATTACATGTTGTTTTGATTGTGGTTACTGTACTGTGAAGAAATTTTCAATAAAATTTATAAAAAAAAAAAAAAAACATGACAGGCAGAGGGGGGGCGTGGCGACCGCCAACTAGTATGGCCGCATAGAGCCGGAGCTCCTGATCCCACCCGGCAAATTCCGGATCTACGGCCCGCAACAACTGCTGTTCACAACTCAGCTCTTCGGGAACGAGTGCGTGATCACTCCCCGCACACCCCAGAGATGGCAAGACGGAAGACCGAGGCCCCAACAGTCCGCAAACTCTCGGACTTCTTTCGGCCGACAACTCCCAGTCTTAAAAAAAATGGTGCCGGCTCCCAGCCATTGCCGCAGCGCGCCAGCCCTCTAGCGGCGGCCGCACCTGCATCAGGCGAGCCCCGGGCAGCACGGCTCACCGACCCAGATGCGATCATCCTGCACAGGGGACTCCTCTCCATCCACTCACTCCACGCAAAGCCCTGCGAAATCCAGGCCTAGATGGGACAGCAGCCATGCGACATATGAAACACCGGACATGGAGGTGAGCACTCAATCATCCACCAGCCCTCTGCCTTGGGCCTATATACCGCCTCCAGACCCCTTTGCTGCCATTACCACCACAGGGCAGCCAGTGTCAGACACCACGCTCAAGGAGATGATGTCCATGCTTAACAACTCCATGCAGGCTAACATTGCTGCATATATCTCCTACTGCCAGAAAGAGCTGCATGGCTTGGGGGACCGGGTACACAATCTGGAAGACAAGATGGAGGAATTCACATCCTCCTATAATGTATTAGTGGACTCTCACGTCTCCCATCAGGAAGACATCCACAAAATCCAAGCAAAAATTGCAGATCTGGAAGACAGATCCAGACGCAACAATCTTAAGATCCGTGGCGTCCCGGAGTCACTTTTACCTAACCAACTACCGTCTTTCGCGAGGGACCTTTTTCAAAAAGCGGTTCCGGAACTCACTAATGCGGACTTAACAATAGATCGGATTCACTGCATCCCCAAGCCATCCTTCCTCCGACAAGAAGTGCCCAGAGACGTGCTGCTCAGGATCCATTTCTTTCAAGCCAAAGAAAAAAATCTGGAAGCTTTCAGGCGCAGAGATCGCCTACCTGACCAAATTGGATCACTGCAGGTTCTTCCAGACTATTCTCTATACACTTTGCAACTTAGGCGCAATTTGAACACCGTCACCAAGGCCCTCCGCAACCACAAAGTTGTTTATAAATGGAAATATCCTGCGAGACTCTGCGTGACTCACCAAGGTACTACATCCCATATCACTTCCCTGGATCAAGGGATCCGATTGCTCCGCCAATGGGGAATTGTACCAGAACCTCAGGATCCCCAACGCAACACCACCACACTTCCGCCCCGGCATGTTCAACCCGAGTGGAACGTCGTGTCAAGATCCTCTAGATCCAGATCACGCCACAAGTGACAGCAGTTTTCCTTACCCTCGCTGGGTGGATCAGACCCCAATTTGCTGAATGAGCACATACCACCGTGCTTTTCACCCCTGATGCCTTTGCAATGCCTGTTGTACACCTGGTCGTAAAAGGCCAAGTATTTTTTACCCTACCCTACTCTTTTCTTGTTTTTTGTGTGTCGTTTTTGTTTTTGCCATTTTTTTGCAGTTACATCCTGTGATTCCTGGTTTGGAACCTTTCATTGACACTCGCTCGAGTCACCATCTTCGCCTTCCTCCAGGGGTGGACCGGAGTCGTCTCTTTGTGCTCCTGCAATGCACTGCTACTATCCTGTCCGAAGACCCACGTCGACTGGCCCCTCAGGTACTCTCTCTTATCTGCTCCTTCCCACATTCCATCTGTTACTGGAATGACATTCATCCCAGCCGCAACCCATCCCCGGAGGAGCTGCCTCCTGAACTTTTGCACAACACCTCCTGCTTCAATCATACCCTTTACCCAATGCTACCATGACCCTTCAACTTCTCTCTCTGAACGCTAAGGGGCCTAGTTTGTGTTTGTACGTGTGAGATACACCGTTTTGTAAAATTTGTCCTATTCCGCTATTCAATATACACCCTCTTTGAGTGTAAAAAATTAAATTGCGGGATAGTCTGTACCGGTACATGTGAGATACACCTTTTTAAATTTGTTTGGCGGGGGGGCGTGGCGACCGCCGACGATCATGGCCGCACACTGCTAGAGCTCCGCTCCGCTCAGGGACACATCTACCGCCATCGAGCCTCCCGCACCCGCCTGCCACACTCCACCGGACCGCTACACTCCTTCTCACCTCACCGCTGCTCCGGATATGCGGCGCCGCCGCCTAGATCCGCCGCCAGTGAAGAAGCTCTCCGCATTCTTTCCCCCCATGCTGCGAGGAAGCAGCCAAAATGGCGCCGGCTCCGGGACCCGTCCTCCGGCACTTCTCCCTCATCCATCCGAGGTGGGATCGGATCGGGAGCAGCAGCAGCACAACTTCCAGGCAGGTCCTCCACCTCCCTCCTCCTCCCCTCCCTCGGAGCCCTCATCCCCTACCTCCAGAAGCCCAGCCAAATCTAGGCCCAGGTTTGAGCCCCCTCCACATGAGGCCTATTCATCACCCATGGACACTCATGCGGCCCCCTCTGCAGACCCCTTTCAGGACTTTCCATCCTCGGACCAACCACTCTCTGTGTCCTTAATGAAGGACATGCTGCGGACACTCCGCACCTCCATCCATATGGATACACAATCATGCCTTAGGGAATGCAAGGCTGATATCGCACATCTTGGCGATAGAGTCAACCAAGTTGAAATTCAGATGAGCGAAGTCACATCTTCATTTAACTCTCTAGTGGACTCACACTCCTCACACCATGAGGTCATCTTCTCTATGCAGGCAAAGATTGCTGATTTGGAGGATAGGTCTCGCAGGAACAACCTGAAGATACGTGGGATCCCTGAACATATCCTGCCACAACAACTCCCTCACTTTGCCAAAGATCTTTTTCTGGCAGTAATTCCCTCCCTCACAAACGCTGATCTCACTATCGACAGGATTCATAGAGTTCCTAAACCCTCCTTCCTACCTGCAGAAACCCCTAGAGATGTGCTGCTGCGCATTCATTTTTTCCAAGTGAAAGAAAATCTACTCTCAGCCTTTCGCCAACGCAAAGATTTACCCCCCCCCAAGCTGCTAACCTGCAAGTTCTACCCGACCTTTCCCAATTCACTCTGCAGAGACGCCGTAACCTCTCATCCATTACAAAGGCCTTGCGCAATCACAAGGTAATATATCGCTGGAAATATCCAGCCAAGCTGGAAATATCCCACGAGGGCTCCAAACATTATGTCAACACCCTGGATGAGGGCTTCCGCCTGCTCCGACTGTGGAATATCCTTCCAGACGAACAGGATGGGCAAGCCATGGCTGCCCCCTCACCCCCGGCTCATCTTCGCCAAGAGTGGCACATGGTTTCCCACCAGAGGTCCTCCAAGAAACACAAGGGGGCCAAGGAGGCTCTACTTTTCTCTCTAGCACCTACTGTCCCCTGAGCGTACAGCGGGTACTCGCTGATGTACCCGTTCCCCTCCACACCTGGCAGTAATCACTGCCCTGGCCTTCCCGAGGCCGCTTTTTTAAGCTCTTCGGTTTTTTTTGTTTTTGTTCACTTTTTCGCTGTTGACCCTTTTTTTTGTTGGGGTCTCCAGCGCCTTTTTGGTCGAGCATGTCTGTACTCAACAAATCACCTTTCTCAGGATACCCATTTCTACGCTTAAGCTGCAGTTTGTTTTTACCTCTACCTCATGTCAACCGCTGTTTGTTCCTGACTCCACCCTCTTCTGCAATTCTTGGATGACCAACACCTTCTCTTCAAAGTGCTTTCATTCGTGCTCCCTGCTACCTACTCCACTCCTGCATTCCCAGACCAATCTCTACGGAACTCTGACACTTCTTTTCCTCCGATGCCATGGGTATAAAAGTTGTTTCGGTTAACGCCAGGGGTCTCAACCACCCGGCCAAACGGAGATCCCTATGGCAGGAGGCACTCCACCTGAAAGCGGATATTCTTACGGCCCAGGAGACCCACTTTGACATCCATGCGACACCGAACTGTTCCCACCCTTCATTCCCTCATGTCTTCCTTGCCTCTGCAAGCGAAAAGAAAAGAGGAGTCCTGATCGCAGTTCGTGATACTGTCACCTTTACCCTTATGGACTCCACGATCGATCCGGACGGTCGGTATATTATCTTGAAGTGCATTATTAATAGCTTACCTCTTACCATTGTGTCTGCCTATGCTCCCAATGTGAGACAGAAACGCTTTCTAGTTAAACTGTTGAAAAAAGTGTCTAATCCTAGGTATGGTAATCTCATTGTTTGTGGTGACCTTAATGCACCTGTGAATCCCAGCCTCGATACATCCTCCCCTCGAGGCAGAGGCTCCCCTTCTCTAGCGGGCCTCCTCGAGTCGGAGGATCTTTATGACGCTTGGCGATGCTTGAACTCTAATGACAGATCTTACACATACTATTCCCCGTGTCACAACTCCTACTCGCGCCTTGATTTTTTCTGGGTTGATAAAATCTTGTTGCAGAGAGTTTCCGAAGCTACCATTCACGACATTGTATGGTCGGATCACGCCCCGATTTCTTTGTTCCTTGAAGATGGAAACTCCTTTGCCACGGCGAGAGTATGGAGGTGCAACACGTCCCTTTTCCAGGACCCTGCCACTAAACAAATAATTTCTCAACACCTACACCACTTATTTTCCCTTTATTCAGCCTCTGATACCACTGCCTTTAATAACTGGTGTGCCCACAAGGCCTTTATCAGAGGTATTCTCCTTCAACTAAATGCCCGCTCCCGTAAAGCCTTTCGCTCCAAGCTTGACACTCTCCTTGCGGACATCCGCACTCTGGACGGCCAAAATCAAATCTCCCCAACACAAGCCTTAGCGGACAAGATAGCCACCCTTCGCCAATCCCTCAGGGAACATTTGTCCTCCCAACATGACCACTACATGCGTAAACTAAAGCTAGACTACTACGCTAACAATAATAGAGCTGGTAAGCTTTTGGCTAATCGCCTAAAGTCCAGGCGATCTAAATCGAAGATCTCTTCCCTCACCCATCCCCACACCCAAACTCCCCTAACAAATCCCCAAGCCATTGCTGACACGTTCTCGGACAACTATGGCTCCCTCTACAATCTTTCCTCCTGTCCCTCTACCCCCCAACCCACTGAGACAAAAATTGCTGATTTCCTCTCTAACCTACACCTCCCCTCCCTCTCTCCATCACAATTAGATTCCCTGAACCAACCTTTTACTGCGGAGGAAGTCGCTAAAATGATATGCTCCCTGCCCAATGGTAAGTCCCCGGGCCCAGACGGCCTTCCTTCAGAGTACTTTAAAACATATCTCCCCGTTCTGTCCCCCCAACTCCTTGCTGTTTTCCTATCCTTGGCTGCCAAGGGTTCCTTTCCAGAGGAGATGCTGCTGGCCCATGTGGTGACCATCCCGAAACCGGGGAAAACACCAGATACCCCCTCAAATTTCCGCCCAATATCCCTTCTTAATGTGGATGTAAAGATCTACGCCAAACTCCTGGCAAATAGACTCCATCATGTCCTCCCCTCCCTCATTGCCCTAGATCAGTCCGGCTTTATGTTAGGACGCCAACCCTCGGATGCCACATGTCGGATGATCAATTTTTTTTTTTCCAAACGTTTTATTGAATAATAAAGATACAATACAGCAAAAATGACAACCATATGCAAGTAAATATACATATACAGTATATATCAAAACAATTGAGTTCCCCACCCACAGTTGCAGACATAAAAAGGCCAATAAGACCCAGGACCAACGTAAGGCGTCGCAAGCTCAAAGCTATGCGCATCGGTCCAGGAGCATCTGTCAAATCTGGCATAGAATGTGTAACCTGTAATGATATACCAAACCCCGAGAGGGGAAGGTTCAGATCCAGAATCCCCATATCCAACAATGTGAGGGGGTACAGAAAACCAGTAACAAACCCGTACAGCTTAGGAACACAAAAGAAAAGGAGAACCACTGTGAGGCACTCTAAGCCAAAAGGGTCATGACCTTGCACATGAGCGCGCTCCGGGCCCAACCGGCCCAGGCACAGCAACGGTAGGGAGGGGGGAATCAAAAAGAGGGAGAAAATAAAAGAAAGAACAAAAAATGGTCATCAGGAAGGGCTGAGGAAAGGTGCGAGCCGTGTGGACCAGCCAGACAGGTCAGAGCACCTAAAGGAGGTCGGGGGCAGGGAGGAAGAAGGAGGGAGGCAGGGCAAGGAGGGGGAAGGGGAAGGCGGGGAAAGGAAGGGGGAGACAGGAGAAAGAGAGGAGAGAGAGAGAGAAAAAAAAAAAAAAGGGGGGGAGAGCTAATGCCAATTCGTATGTAATGATAGCCAACAATAATAGAAACATTGGGAAAGAGGGTGTCGATTCGGAAAACCAATGTACCATCTAAGTAGCCCCAAAATATGATACCAAACCAAGGTGTATCACCAAAGAAATAAGCGTAGCTTAAGCGTTAAGTGTAGCAAATTCCGGTGTGGTTGTGAAGTGAGCCCAGCATGCCCATTTCTTGTGATGTTTAGTGGGGGTGTCATTGGCAACATGGATGAGCTCCTCCATCTCCGCGATAACAGCAATTCCACTGTTTAATTGTAGGTGCCTGCATTGAATTCCACAGAACAGGAACGCATTGGCGCGCCGCGTTGATCATCTGGACAGTAAGCGATTTTGTGTAGGAAGCATGTGAGGAGGGGGAGTGGTGCAGTAGGAATTGAGCCGGTGAGAAGTCCAGATCATCCGTAGTCACCTGTTTGATGATTCGGTGGACCTCCGCCCAAAAGGCCGTCAATCGAGGGCAAGACCACAGAATATGGAGGAGAGAGCCAGTGTCCGCCAGACACCTCCAGCAAGTGGAGGGTATGGAAGGTGTAATCTTGTGAAGGAGCGTCGGGGTGCGGTACCACCGAGAAACAATTTTATAACCGTTTTCTTGGGTCGTAACATTCCGCGAACATTTATGGTTTTTCAAGAAGATCTGCTCCCATTCGTCTTCAGAGAACGAACAGGCCAGTTCCCTCTCCCAGGCAGCACAGCGGGTCCAAACAAGCTGACCCGTGTCCTCAAACAGGAGAGAGTGCGTGACGGAGATAAGCCTACGGAGGGGGCCTTCCTGCTGACAGAGCCCGTCAAACGTGGTCGGGGAATCCCGACAGGGGAACTTTCTAATGAATGTTCGCACATAGTGGGCCAGCAAAAGATAGGACCAAGGTGGAACAAGGGGTTTCTTTGCTTTCTGAGCAATAGAAGAGGACGAAAAGACCTCCTCTCCGTTGCTGACATGGTGAATGCGCAGTCGTGCCTGCGGCCAGTGGTCAAGTAAGTAATGTTGGTGCATGCCGGGGGGGAAAGTCAGGATTGAGTTTGAGCGGGGTCATCGGACCCTGAGCCCTCGAAACACCATGCGTTTTGCACGTTGTGCGGAAAGATAGGAGAGTAGGGCCGATCAAAGGGTGAAGCCGAAGAGAGGGCGGCAAGTGAGTGGGACTCAACCACGGGGACGTAGCCAAATCAAGTGTAGTGAAGCCACCTTCCAGGGACACCCAGTCCTTATACGGCTCATGAACGTTCCAATCAATGATTCTAGTTAAGTGACACGCCATGTGATAATTCCGAGCGTCAGGAAGACCAATACCTCCTTTGTGTTTGGGCAAGCAGAGGAGGTTGTAATGTATACGGGGATGTTTATTATTCCATAAGAACGCGGACACAAGACATTTATAGTCCCCAAAGAAGGACCGCGGAATTGCCACGGGAACTGTTTGGAGAACATATAGCAGCCTGGGTAGAACATTCATTTTTAAGACCGCAGCTCGCCCAAACCAAGATAGAGGCAAACGAGTCCAAGCGAGGAGATCCTGTTTAATTTTGGAGAGAATCGGGGGAAAGTTCCGAAGGAACAAATTACGCAGATCAGCCGGAATCTGTATGCCCAAATATGTCAAGGAGTCTTGCTTCCAAACAAAGCGGAAGTTGGTCTTGCACATTTGCACCTCTTGAGGGGATAAGGAGACATTCAGTGCAAAAGATTTGGCAAAATTGATTTTCATGTTAGACAAAGAGGAAAATTGACGAAACTCCCGCATGACCGAAGGCAGAGTAGTAACAGGTTCAGTCAAAAACAGCAAGAGATCGTCTGCGTAAGCGGCCACCTTGTATTCCTTGGAATCAGACTTGACCCCGCGAATAGATGGATTACTTCTAATACTGTTCAAGAAAGGTTCCAATGTCATAACAAAAAGTAGGGGGGACAAAGGGCACCCCTGTCTAGTTCCATTGCGGACAGGGAAGGCATTTGACAGGGTGTCGTTTACCCGGACCCGGGCACTCGGATTAGCGTAGAGAGACATAAGGAAGCACAACATGCGCGGGCCCAACCCCCAAGCGCGAAGGGCAGCCTCCATATAGTCCCACGACACCCCGTCAAACGCCTTCTCGGCATCCAGGGAAAGGAGGAACCCCCTCTGCCGAGACATTGAAAGGACGTGGTGAAGGTTAATAGCTTTAATGGTGTTATCCCTGGCCTCCCGGCCAGGGATAAAGCCAACTTGATCAAGATGTATCCCTTTAGAGAGGAGAGGAAGCAACCTGTTAGCCATGATTCGAGCAAAGATTTTTATATCCACGTTCAACAACGAAATCGGTCTATAATTGGACGGAGCGGTCGAGTCCTTCCCCTCCTTCGGGATAACAACTATGTGCGCTTCAAGCATACATGGGGATAGGGGCTGATCAGCCGAAAGAGAATTAAACGCCGCCAGAAATGGGGTGGATAGAACATCGGCAAAAGATTTATAGTAAGCCGCAGACAGGCCATCCGGGCCCGGACTCCTGTTTGGCTTAAGCTGCTTGAGTGCCGACGTCCATTCAAGAAGGGTGATGGGGGTGTCAAGAGTAGCCCTGGAATCCGACGAAATCCCCTGAGTCAGATTCCTGGAGAGGAAGTCGTCGAGAGCACGCACTCTCGATTCAGGGGTAGAGGAGGGAGATTTCTCACATGGTAAGTTATATAGCTGACAATAGAACCTCTCAAATGCGCCAGCTATATCCCTATTGTTAGAGATACGCGAGCCAGAATCCGAGCGAAGGTGGTGGACGACCGTTTTGGCTTTCCGGGCATGCAAGGCTCTCGCAAGGAGGCGGCCACTCTTATTGCCATGCTCATAAAAAAGCTTCTGGGAAAGCAAAAAGCTCCTGCGTGTCCTCCTGTCTAACTCCAACTGAAGCTTTTCTCTAGTGTCCATGAGAGTGTCATGCGTGGCCTGAGCCAGCGTCTTCTTGTGAGCCCTCTCCAGGGCAGAGATTTGAGACAAGTACTCAGAGATGGTCGCCTCCCTCTGCTTCCGCAGCGCAGAGGCTAGCGCCAAGAGTTTACCTCGGACCACACACTTGTGTGCAGCCCACTGAGTGACCAGAGACGTATCGGGAGTCGAATTACAGCGAAAGTAATCCACTAGGCAGGAGCGGATTTCGGACAGTCGGGTAGGGTCCGTCAGCAGGGAGGCGTCCAGCCTCCAGATTCTGTCCCGTGGGACAGAGATAGGCAGAGACAGTGTCATCGTAATCGGGTTATGATCGGAGATAATAGATGGTTCAATTGTAGCATCCACAAGATAAATCAAATCCTTTTGGGATAGAAAGATATAATCTATCCTGGAATACTTCCGGTGCAGCGGGGAGAAAAAAGTAAAATCTTTATCACGTGCATGCATAGTGCGCCAAGAATCGTGCAGGGACAATTCCTGAAGGCCCAATTTAATTTGTTTCAGAGCCTTGTAGGGAAGGCAAGAGGAACCTGTGGAAGTGTCCAACAGAGGGTCCAAAGGGACATTGAAATCACCCCCAAAAATGAGAGTGCCCTTCTGGAAGGGAATCAGTTCAGCAACCACAGCATGGAAAAAAGAAACTTGGGAGCAATTCGGACTATAAACATTCACCAGAGTGAGAGGCTGGTCACGAATAGATCCAGTCAAAAAGAGGTAGCGACCCAAGGGGTCCGCTAAAGAGGCCGAGATGGTGAAAGGAACAGACTTGGCAATCAGAATCGAAACCCCCTTAGTCTTAGAGTCAGCCGACGTAGCATGAAAAACGGTAGGATAATACTTGTTGTGGCAGCGGGGAATAGCATCAGAGCGAAAGTGCGTCTCCTGAAGAAAGACCACGTCCGCTCTGAGTCTGCGCATGTACGTTAGAACCGTTGACCGCTTCTGTGGGGTGTTAAGACCCTTAAAGGAAACTATTTTCAGTGTTTGGGCGTCGGGGCCCAACGAAGGGGCACGTGGCATGTTAGCAACTGGTAGGAGCCAAAACCCTAGGAAAAAAAAAAAGAGGGGGGGGGGAGAAGAGAGTGGAAAGAGAAAGGGCTAAGAGGTAAGGGAGGGGAACAAGCAGGGAGGGGGGGGGAGCAGATAGGGGACAAAAACCGAGGGTGTAAGTAGACCTGCTACCTTACCCAACTAGGGAAGGGAGGGGAGAAAAAATATCGGATCAAGTTCGGGAGAGGTAAATCACCTCAGCCGTTGGCGAGTGTGGAAGGTAGAGTATCCAAAAATGGGAGTCAGCACCAGGCACCTGGAAGGCCCTGAAAGCTGAAAAAAGAGCCCTATAAACGCAAGGAAACCAGGGGAGCAGTTCTGGCATACAAGCCTAAATACAGGGGCATACAGCCCAGTCCCATAAGGAAAGGGCGAGGGGGCAGCCCGAAATATAGGAGTACAGAGGTAGAGAACGGAGGAGGGGGTAGAACACAGCAAAATATGCAACAGTCTGGACAAATTTGGCCAAAAAAACAACATAACCCAACCCAAAGTAACCGTGAGCCGTGTATCAGTGTCTAGACAAAAGGGGATGGGGGAAGGGAAGGAGAAACCCATGGAGTACCTAATGTCACCCTAAAACAAGGGAGAGAGAAGCCTGTGCCCCAACCTTAAAGCATAACACCTGTAGAGATAAGACCATTAGTGTGCATGAAAATCACAACATCACAAAATTGTTTCCCACCAAGGAGCCAGTAAGGCACTTCCACAGAGCTAGTCTGCACTCAGGCAATTCCCAGGCGGTGGAAACATCAACACCGCCAAGGGAACGGCAGGAGGACAGAGGGTTAAGAGACATAGTGGATCATGAAAAGGTAACAACAGAATAGGCCCAGTTCGAGACCCCCAGCCCCCCCCCCCTCCCCACCAACATCCCCCACCCCACCCCTCCAACTTTACAGTAGATGAAGTAAAAACAGCCATTGCATCACTGCCGTCCGGGAAATCTCCTGGCCCGGACGGGGTGATCAATGAGTACTACCATCTTCTCAGTGATATTCTAGCCCCGCACCTGTGCGCGGTCTTCAATGAGGCAGCACTATCGTCCTCCTTCCCCTCAGAGATGCTTACTGCCACAATTGTCACCCTTCCTAAACCCGGCAAGAATCCCGATACCCCACAAAATTTCCGCCCAATATCCTTATTAAATACGGACGTGAAAATCTATGCCAAGACGGTTGCCACTAGATTAATGACTTACATGCCACAACTTATCCACAAGGATCAGGCAGGATTCACTAAAGGCAGGCAATCTGCAGACGCCACAAGGCGACTCATTAACATCATACACGCCGCTCATGCCTCCAGAACGCCTTCTCTGCTCCTATCTTTGGATGCAGAGAAGGCGTTTGACCGAGTACACTGGGGCTACCTGAGGGAAGTTCTCCAACGTTTTGGTATAAGAGGAACCATGTTCTCCACGATCATGGCCTTGTATGCTAATCCCTCAGCCCAGGTCCTGGTGGATAACACACTATCGGCACCATTCGCAATCACGAATGGGACGAGGCAGGGATGCCCCCTGTCTCCTCTCATTTTCAACCTGGCGATAGAACCCCTTGCCCAAAAGATTAGGTCGGACCCGCAAATTTCGGGCATCACAGCAGACTCTTTAGAACATCGCATCAGTCTCTTCGCAGACGATGTCATTCTTATGATATCGAACCCAACCACCTCCTTACCGCGCATAAAGCAAATCCTCACGGACTTTGGGGACATATCCCTGTACAAAGTCAATGAGAACAAATCTAACATCCTAGACCTGGGTGTAGATGGCATTACTAGAAACCTTATAACCCGATCCTTCCCGTACAAATGGTCTGATCAGGGCATTACCTACCTGGGAATCACACTCACTAGGACCACAGACAGCTTATTTAGAGCCAACTATGTCCCTTTTAAATCGCAACTCTCCACTGAACTCCAATCTCTCTCCAAGTTTGAACTTACTTGGTCCGGGAGACTGGCAGCCTTCAAAATGTGCACATTGCCTAAGCTGCTGTACTTATACAGGTCCTTACCGATACCTGTACCCAAAACATACATTAGTTCCCTCCAGGTTATGCTGTCCAGATACCTCTGGCAAGGCAAACGCGCTAGATGCGCTAGATTCATACTGATGAAATCCAGGAGTGTGGGAGGTGCATCTGTGCCAAATCTGTTGGATTACTATTGGGCTACCATACTGTCACAAATGCGAACTTGGTTCCTACCGACTCCAGATACTACCTGGGGCCTGATGGAACGGGCAACGACCCCTGAAGCCAATTTACGCACCTGGCTCTGCAGCAGGAAGCAAGGCGATCGCCTTCCCAAATATGTATCGCCAACTATTAGAGCAACAGTAGTGGCGTGGCTGCACCTCACACACACTAAATGGAAGAACACCCCACTTATCGAAATCCCCTTTCCGGTAATGGGATTATCTCAACTAATACCTAACTTAGACCTCCATGCTTGGCGGGAATACCCCCCTATATACCTGAGTGACTTACACCACAATAGCAAGGAAAAATCATTTGAAACACTGACAGCTGAATTGCACCTAGGTAAAGGAGAATGGCTCTGTTATAACCAAATACTCTCTTGCATTCGCAAAAACCCGCAGCTCCGAGCCAGAGTCCCTGTTAATGTCTGGCACTTCCTAACCACACCCCTAAGGTCCGCTAAGGGCATCTCGCTTTTTTACTCCACCTTGAGTGAAAAGGAGGTATTCACCAAAACTAACCCCCTTATAAAATGGGAACAAGATCTGGAGTGCACCTTCTCTTCATCACAGTGGAAAAAAGCCATAGTGTCGAGTCAAAAAGCCACGTTAAGCGCCTCCCTGAGAGAACTCTACCTAAAAGTGTCCCTGAGATGGTACATCACGCCGAACGTGATAGCAAAATTTGCTCCGTCAGCCCAACCCACCTGCTGGCGGGGTTGCGGCTCTCAGGGCAATCTGTTACATATACTGTGGACATGCCCCCCCATACTGGCACTTTGGAGGGAAGTGTTCGCCCTGATATCACGACTACTGGAGCTCCAAGTGCAGCCCTCCCCTAGTCTGGCTCTGCTCCATATCCCGATAGATAACATCCCGCTGAGGTCCCGCAAAATGGTGATTAATATACTGCTGGCAACTAAACTAAATATTACAAGGAGGTGGAAAGATCCCCAACCACCGTCTATCTCAGAGGTAATAGCCACAACCCAAACTCATAAAATGTTTGAGCTACTCATGGCACCTACTCACGATGCATATACAAGAGAAATGTCATGGTGGCAGACATGGACAGATTGGTATTCCTCCCATCTTACCTTATGATCACAGGAATGTTAGGAAATATTGTATTGTGCCACTAGATGGCACCCTAGGCCATACTAGGTAGTATGAGAATGCAAAATAGTTTATACTGTGGTTGCTGGTTATAATGGATATTCTTATCTTATCTTCTTTTGAGTACGCTAATTTGTGTTAAGCCTGCTCCCCCTTTGTTCCCCAAATTTTTGTTCACATGTTTCTTACTCTGTATGTTTGAAAAATCAATAAAAACTATTTGAAAGGATTAGGCAGTGGCTGAGTGACAGACAACCGAGGGTTGTAATCAATGGAGAACATTCAGAACAAGGTTATGTTACCAGTGGGATACCTCAGGGATCTGTACTGGGACAAATTTTGTTTAATATCTTCATAAGTGATATTGCAAAAGGCCTCGATGGTAAGGTTTGTCTTTTTGCTGATGACACAAAGATATGTAACAGGGTTGATGTTCCTGGAGGGAGACGCCAAATGGAAAAAAGATTTAGGAAAACTAGAAGAATGGTCAGAACTCTGGCAACTGAAATTTAATGTGGATAAGTGCAGAATATAGAATATTTGACACAGTCCTGACCTCAGTATCTGAGGAAAGGGATTTAGGAGTAATTATTTCAGAAGACTTAAAGGTGGGAAGACAATGTAATAGAGCAGCACGAAATGCCAGCAGAATGCTTGGATGTATAGGGAGAGGTATAAGCAGTAGAAAGAGAGAAGTGCTTATGCCGCTGTACAGAACACTGGTGAGACCTCACTTGGAGTATTGTGCGCAGTACTGGAGGCCATATCTCCAGAAGGATATAGATACTCTAGAGAGAGTTCAGAGAAGAGCTACTAAACTAGTACATGGATTGCAGGAAAAAAAACTTACCAGGAAAGGTTAAAGGACCTTAACATGTATAGCTTGGAAGAAAGAAGAGACAAAGGGGATATGATAGAAACTTTTAAATACATAAAGGGAATCAACTCGGTAAAGGAGGAGAGCATATTTAAAAGAAGAAAAACTACCACAAGAGGACACCGTTTTAAATTAGAGGGGCAAAGGTTTAAAAGTAATATGAGGAAGTATTACTTTACTGAGAGAGTAGTGGATGCATGGGATAGCCTTCCTGCAGAAGTGGTAGCTGCAAATACAGTGAAGGAGTTTAAGCATGCATGGAATAAGCATAAGGCTATCCTTCATGTAAGATAGGGCCAGGGACTATTCATAGGATTCAGATATATTGGGCAGACTAGATGGGCCAAATGGTTCTTATCTGCCGACACATTCTATGTTTCTATGTTTCTATGACACTTCTGTATCCTGTGAATGCCTACTGTACCTCTAGCCATGAAATACTACGTTCTTTGCTGTCAGTTCAACCCATGTGAGCTTATTTTTGGAGCCTTCTCCCTGCCGCGGAAGTGGTGAGATGCCAAGCCAACTTTCCTTTCCTTTGGGCGTCCTCCTCTATCCCCTATCTGGGCATCCACATACCACGCACCCTCTCTTCCCTCTTTGATGCCAACTACAAAACCCTCCTGTCATCTATTTGCTCGGATCTTCGCTCCTGGAGGAACCTCCGAATCTCATGGTTTGGAAGAGCAACCTTGCTCAAGATGTCCATCCTTCCGAGGCTTTTGTATCTCTTCCAAGTGGTGCCGATCCACCTTCCTCAGTCGTTTTTCTCGACTCTTCGGTCCAGCAGCTCACAATTTATTTGGAATAGTAAACCCCCCAGAATCATATTCTCTCGCCTAATGGCACCTAAACACAGAGGAGGCCTGGGAATCCCCGACATTTCGAGTTACTATAAAGCCTGTCTCCTTACTCGGCTTCTGGACTGGAGCCTCCATTCCTCTTGTAAAGCGGTCGTGGAACTTGAAAATGCTTTCTCGCTGACCCCATTACACCTGCTTGCCTGGATGCCCCTATCAGCCGTACCCCAGGCCCTCAAGCGCCACCCGCTGATTGGCCCCCCTCTTATGGTGCATGACAAGTGGCATAAAAAACTACAGATAGACCCGCGTGCGGGTCCCCTGACCTCCCTCAGAAGGAACCCTGCCTTAACACCCGGCATGTCGGCCAACTTTCTTAGACATTGTTGGCCTCACCGCGATGTGTTTGCCATGCACTTTTTCAGCGATGGCACTCTCATGTCCTGGGAGACGATTAACCGCTCCCTGAATTCTAACACTCTTCCTCTATGGTCGTACTTTCAGATACGCCACTTTCTTTCGACCACGTCTTCCTCCAGGGACTGGGCGAGACCCCTGATGCCCCCTGAGGCCCTTTGCACCCGAGCCAGACCACAACGGCACCTGATCTCTGAACTCTATGGCCACCTGCTTGACGCGCCCCTGGCATCCTCAGCCTCATTTGCCCAGGCCTGGTCTCCGGATCTACAACTCTCTCTCCCTGAGAGGGATTTGGAGTCCATATGCCGCTCCGTCCACCAGACTTCTATCAATGTAACTACGCAAGAAAATGGATACAAGATTCTGGGGGGCGTGGTGACCGCCGAGCAAGATGGCCGCTTGACCGAGGAGCTCCAGCCAGTGCTCAGCCTTAATCATATCTACGGCCCGACATAGCCACTCCACGACCTCGGAAGCAGCCAATCCTTGTGGGGGAACAGCCAGTGCGCACCACCGAGATGACCCGAAGGAACAAGGGAGTCCTGCCGGTCCGCAAACTGTCCGAATTCTTCGGACCGCTGCCGCCTGGTCTCCGCCAACATGGCGGCGGAGACATCCCATAATCCGGCCAGCCACGTCCTCTACCGCCCGAGTCGCGAGCGGGTGACGTCACAACTGCGCCAATTGCGGCGCGGACACAGGACACACTCCCGATGCGGCTGGCGCGGTCAGCGGACTCTTCTCCCTCCACCCCGTCGGCCCAGAGCCCGGCGAAATCTCGTCCACGGAGAGACTCCTTGACGATGCAGGCGACCACATCATCCATGGAGGTGAGCAACACGTCTAACGCCCCATGCACACCTTGGGCCTACTCTCCACCACCAGAACCGTTTGCAAACATAGCAACCACGGGACAACCAGTATCAGACACTACCCTTAAGGACATGCTGTCAATGCTACACTCGTCCATGCAGGCTAATATCCAAGCCTCCATCTCCTATTGCCAGAGGGAACTGCATGGCCTAGGAGACAGGGTGCAGAATGTAGAGGAAAGGATGGAGGAATTCACTGTATCCTACAATACCCTAGTAGACACTCACACATCCCACCAGGAAGACATACACCGCATGCAGGCAAAGATTGCAGACCTTGAGGACAGATTGAGGCGTAACAACCTCAAAATAAGAGGGATCCCTGAAACGGTCCAACCCAACCAATTGCCCTCCTTTGTTCGTGATCTGTTTCATAAAGTGGTGCCTGAACTTTCTAATGAGGACCTCACTATAGACCGCATTCACCGAATCCCCAAGCCATCCTTCCTGCCGCAAGACATACCTAGAGATGTCCTCCTGAGGATACACTTCTTTCAAGCTAAGGAGAAGATATTGGACTCATTCAGGAGGAAAGATCGCCTCCCGGATATTGCATCGACCCTTCAGGTCCTACCTGATTACTCTCAATATACACTCCAATTGAGAAGGAATCCGAATTCCATAACTATGGCCCTGAGGAACAATAAAATCATATATAAGTGGAAATATCCCGCCAAGTTGTGCGTGACCCACATGGGGTCCACCTCCCAAATCACTTCTATGGAGCAAGGCCTCCGTCTCCTCAAGCAGTGGCACATCCTCCCAGACGCCACCGACCAACGACCTAGACCTTCAGACCCTCCACTACCACGATTGCAACCTGAATGGCACACAGTGTCTAGGCCTTCCAGATCCAGGTCCTCTCATCGCTCAAAGTGATGGTGACATTTACACTTGAGGCTGGGCACACTGGCCCTCCCGCTCTTTGAAGCACCTGCTAACGTGCTAGCAACCCCACCGACCGTGCAGCAACAGCTGCTCTTATGGTCCATCAGGACCGTGTTCTTTTTACCTTTCTTGTTTTGTCTTGTTTTACACAATTTTTTTCAGAACAGGACTCCGCTACGAATGTAGCAACACCCATGAAAAGTTGTTCCAGTTCTCCACAATGTGTTCCGGACTTCCATCTCATCTTCATCTACACATACCGCCAACCTTCATGCGACCGATCCCTGGATGGTCTCCACTCTTCATCTCACAGCTGCTTCTGTGACCTCCTACCAGGTACCTCTAAGTCTTCTCCCACACCATGTTCTTATGGTTTACTCACGCCCTTACACCAAGGTCCCACTACGGACTTTCTGAACTTCCACAAACCCAGCCATGTCCTTGCAACTTTTGTCGTTGAATGTTAAGGGGCTAAACTACCCCGTGAAACGTTTCTCAATGTGGAAGGAGGCAAAGTCACACAAGGCGGATGTCCTAGCCATTCAGGAAACCCATTTTAAGCAAGGCTCCGCACCTCGCTGCTCACACCCGGACTACCCCCGTGTCTTTATGGCAAACTCCCCTGAAAAGAAACGAGGAACCCTGCTGGCTATTAGCAACTCTGTGACCTTCACCTATTCTAGGGTGGTGGAGGACACAGACGGGAGATTCATTATTTTGAACTGTAATATTGATGAATGTGATTATACTATTGTAAATGTGTATGCCCCCAACCGACACCAGATCAAATTCCTGAGAAAACTATTTGCAAAAATTTGTAAACTCACAGTAGGCAAACTGATCATATGTGGAGATTTTAACACTGTAGCAGACCCTGCCATGGACTCGACCTCCGGAGGTAAAACCTTGTCCTCATCCATGGCAGCTCTCCTACACGCGGAAAATCTACATGACATTTGGAGATACCAACATGCAGAGGAGAGGGACTATACCTTCTTCTCGGCTAGCCACTTAACCTACTCCAGGAATGACATGTTTCTGACAGATTCGACGACCCTGCCCTTGGTGCTACACACGTCCATCTCCCCCATCACGTGGTCAGACCATGCAGCCATACATATGTCCATTTCTACCTCGGCTTCCCAGCCGTCGTCCTACATATGGAGATGTAACAACTCAATCCTGTCAGACCCCGACTCCCTCAAACATCTCCAAACCCAACTCAGGGACTTCTTCACACACAACGCCATCCCAGACACAGATCCATTCACGCTTTGGAATGCCCATAAGGACTATGTAAGAGGAATCCTCATACAATTAGCGTCCAGGTTAAAAAATAAGTATCAGAAATCGCTTAGAGACACCCTCGAGGACATCAAATCCCTGGAAGAGGCCAGCAAACAACACCCCTCCCAAACACTAGCCTCCAAATTGTCTACCCTTAGGACAGAACTTCGCAGGCTCCTGCTTGTCAACCATGACAAAATGCTGGCGAAGCTCCGTCTCCAATATTATTCGGCACACAACAAGGCTGGCAAGTTTCTAGCCTCCAGGCTTAAAGCCAGGAGGGTCAAATCTAAGATAGCGTTCGTCACCCACCCCCCACACGGGTAAAAAACACACTCACCCCCAACAAATTGCGGACGCTTTCGTCGACTACTACGGATCCCTATATAACCTTCGCGATGACACGGCCACACACAACCCGTCGACGTCTGAAATCCACACCTTCCTAAATCGCATGAACTTGCCCACCCTTACGCCTGAAGACCTAGCATCCCTCAATGCCCCCTTCACGTCTAAGGAACTTTCTCAGACTATTAAGTGTACACCTTTAAATAAATCTCCAGGCCCAGACGGATTGACAAATGAGTACTACAGGTCACTCTAGGACATTCTCTCACCCCACATGCTGTCAGCTTTCTCCTCAGCTGCTGCCTCGGGCATCTTCCCTGCGGAGATGCTCCAGGCAAACATTATAACCCTCCCCAAACTAGGTAAACCCCCTACTACCCCGGCAAACTTAGACCCATATCCCTGCTAAATAACCAAGTCAAACTATATGCTAAACTCCTCGCTAACCGCCTCGCACGGTTTTTGCCGACATTACTTGGGGGAGACCAAATGGGCTTTGTCCGGGGAAGGCAAGCCCCTGACGCGACCAGAAGGGTGATCAACCTAATGCACCATGCCGAGAGTTCCAAAACGCCTTCTCTGCTTCTTTCCATAGACGCAGAGAAGGCGTTCGACCGGATCCACTGGGGCTACATGGACTTGGTTCTACGTAAGTTTGGGTTCTCAGGTCAGATCCTGTCTGCCATTGTGGCTTTATATTCCTCCCCATCCGCCAAGGTGCTCTCCGCTGGCATGCTCTCTAAATCCTTTAATATCACCAATGGTACGCGGCAGGGGTGCCCCTTGTCGCCCCTCATCTTCAACTTGCTAATAGAACCACTGGCGGAACTGCTCCGCACCTCCTCCATGGTATCAGGCTTCAAATTTGGCTCCTCCAGGCATGTCATCACCCTATTTGCGGACGACGTTATCTTGAGCCTAACAAACCCTATAGTGTCCCTCCCAGCGGCTCATAAAATTCTTCAGGACTTTAGCAATGTGTCCTTCTATAAAGTAAATTTTGGAAAATCCGAAATCTTAGGCATGAATATACTTGAAAATACCCGCAAACACCTCCAAACACAACTATCATACACATGGACATCTGGAACGCTAAAATATCTAGGGATCCAGCTAGCATTCCCTACATCCAATTTGTTACATTCCAACATGAAATCCCTACTCTCCACTCTAACAGCAGATACTAACGGTATCAAGTCATCCGAATTCTCCTGGACGGGACGAATAGCGGCATTCAAAATGCTTTGCCTACCAAAAATTTTATATATATTTCGCACCCTCCCGGTACAAATTACTGGTACATACTTCACTTCCATATCCAAAATCCTTTGCACATTCATATGGCAAAGGAAAAGGGCCAGGTGTTCTTACTCACATATGATACGTCACAAAAAGGCAGGAGGGCTAGGGCTACCGGATATAACGGACTACTACCACGCGACGAGACTAACCCCCCTCCAATACTGGTTCTCCTCCACAGACCGCCTCCCCTGGTTACCAATAGAAGCGGCGCTAACGCGATCGCCGGATCTTAGTTTATTGCTTCTTGCAGATGCATGGAAACCTCTAGATCTGAGGACATTGCCAATTACATCTCAAGCGTCACTGCGCTCCTGGCGGGTCCTTATCGCACGGAAGCCCACACATCCGACAGACTTGTTGATCCCTGTACCTTTAAAAGTGTTTAATGTTCTTCTTCCGTATACGACGACCAACGTGTTCACGGCCGCGGGCGTACAGACAGTATCCCAACTGTATCAGCAAGACTCACTCAAATCCTTCCATGACCTCCAAATTGAATTTAATCTCCCCCACAAAGCTATGTTCTCATATAACGCCATAGTCAGTTTCTTACGCAAGAATCCCCTGCCCCAACTACGGATAACTTCCCCCTTGTGGCGATTCCTTACTAATACAGAGACCCCTGTAAAAGGCATCTCCCTCTTTTACAACTTTATGGGCTGCAAGAACACTTTCCACAAAACGTCACACATGGTCAAGTGGGAGGGAGAACTTCAGACACCCTATTCCGATTCCCAGTGGAAAACGGTGATTCAAACGTCCTACGCTGCCTCCCGATGCATAAACCACTGGGAACAAATGCAAAAACCTCTGACCAGGTGGTACCTTACACCGTACCGCCTGTCTAACTTCTTTAATTCCCAGAGCCCGCTTTGCTGGCGCAACTGTGATCAAGTTGGCACTATTTCCCATATCTTCTGGCATTGTAAAAGTTTAACCAGCTTTTGGAGGAGGGTGTTTGAGGTTCTTTCGGTCACCACGGGTATACTCACTAAACTTTCTTGATGACTGAGTTCTGAAAATGTACCTCTTTATGTTTTGTTCGGAAACGTTATATATATGAATCTGATTACCTTCATAATTTGTTGTACTGTTTTATAAAATTAATAAAAATCTATTGAAAGTAAAAAGTAACTAATTACCAGGGAAAGTAACTATTGCGTTACTTTAAAAAAAATATTTAAATATGTCAAATAATTTATATGCCCCTTGTATGCGTGGTATTTGGTTAGTGGTACCTGCGTGGTATTTGCTGAGAGTGGCATTGTGCTACCTGCGTGGTAAACTGCTGGTGTATAGGGTGGGTGGGTAGGTGTATTTGGGGGTCAGTGGGTGTATAGAGTGGGTAGATAGGTGTATATAGGGGTCAGTGGGTGTATAGAGGGGTCAGTGGGTGTATAGGGAGGGTGGGTAGGTGTATATAGGGGTCAGTGGGTGTATAGAGTGGGTGGGTAGGTGTATATAGGGGTCAGTGGGTGTATAGGGTGGGTGGGTAGGTGTATATAGGGGTCAGTGGGTGTATAGGGAGGGTGGGTAGGTGTATATAGGGGTCAGTGGGTGTATAGGGTGGGTGGGTAGGTGTATATAGGCGTCAATGGGTGTATAGGGTGGGTAGGTGGTAGTGGTGGTGGCTGATGGTGGTGTGGTGCACTGTGGGGGTCCTCCTGTCTTGACTGTCTGTTACTGAGTTTTTTTTTTGTTTTGGTACCTGTTGTGCTGCTGGTGGAGATGCTGGCTGCCTGGCTGCTGGTGGAGATGCTGGCTGCCTGGCTGCTGGTGGAGATGCGGGCTGCCTGGCTGCTGGTGGAGATGCTGGCTGCTGGTGGAGATGCAGGCTGCCTGGCTGCTGGTGGAGGTGCTGCCTGGCTGCTGGTGGCCAGCCAAGCACACTGGGCTGGCTGCATCCTCCTCCTCCAGGCCTGTGCTGTTGCTTCTCTCTCTCTCATTGACTGAGGCCAGTGCTGCGGACAGCGCTGGCCTCGGTCATAGAGGAGAGGAGGAATTACACTACTGCCATCTAGTGGCGGTAGATGTAATTGCGGTAAGGAAGCCAAAGTAATTTCAACTGCATTACCTTGACGGGACGAGTAGTCAGTTAGATTACTCGTTACCCTCTAAAGTAACTGCGTTAAGTAACGCCGTTTACTTTAATGCAGTTACTTCCATCACTGGTGGAGACACACAGTTTTAAAAGCCTTATGTCGGTGGCTGTCCCACAGTATGTCGTGCCCAGCCGCCACTACTTTTCCAGGCAAGCCATCCCTTCCCTGCACAACCAAGTGGGGGAAAAAAATCAGGTGTGCACTGCGCAACGCCATCTGTGGCAAGGTCCACCTAACTACCGATATGTGGACCAGTAAGCACGGTCAGGGGCGTTATATCTCCCTAACAGCACACTAGGTAAATGCAGTGGCGGCTGGGCCTGAGACGGATAGCAGTTTGGTGCATGTCCTTCCACCACCAAGGATTGCAGGGTGCTTCAGTTTGCCTCCTGTTCCTAACTCCTCCTACTCCGCTTCCTCATCCTCTACCGCCTCCTCATCCGGTCAGCGTAACACCTTCACAACCAACTTCAGCACAGCCAGGGGTAAACAACAGCAGGCAGTTTTAAAACTTGCCTTTTTGGGGGAAAAACCCACCCACACCGCACAGGAGTTGTGGAGGGGCATTCAACAGCAGACCGATGAGTGGTTGTTGCCAGTGAGCCTCAAGCCCGGCCTGGTGGTGTGCGATAACGGGCGAAATCTCGCAGCAGCTCTGGGCCTAGCCGGTTTGACACACATCCCTTGCCTGGCGCATGTGCTGAATTTGGTGGTGCAGAGGTTCCTTAGAAATTACCCCGATATGTCAGAGCTGCTGCAGAAAGTGTGGGCCGTATGTGCGCACTTTTGGCGTTCTCACCCTGCTGCTGCTCGCCTGTCAGCACTGCAGCGTAACTTCGGCCTTCCCGCTCACCGCCTCATATGTGACATGCCCACAAGGTGGAACACCACCTTGCACATGCTGGCCAGACTGTGTGAGCAGCAGCAGGCCATAGTGGAGTTTCAGCTGCAGCACGCACGCGTGAGTCGCTCTGCGGAACAGCACCACTTCACCACCAATAACGAGACCTGTGTGTCTTGTTGCACTGTTTCGAGTACTCCACCAACATGGCCAGTGCCGATGACGCCGTTCTCAGCTTAACTATCCCACTTCTATGCCTTCTTGAAAAAACGCTTCGGGCGATGATGGAAGAGGATGTGGCACAGGATGAGTAGGAGGAGGAGGAGGATGAAGAGGTAACATTTCCAAGGCTTTCAGGGCAGTCATTCACAACTGGCACCGAGGGTGGGTTCCTACACCCACAAACACCAGGTACACAATTGTCCAGCAGGGGCACAGTTATGGAGAATGACGAGGATGAGGAGGAGGAGATGGAGGAGGAGATGGAACCATGTTCACAGCAGGGTGGCACCCAGGCCAGCTCATTGCCATCACTGGCTGGGGGGATAAAGAAGACAAAGACAATACACCTCCCACAGAGGACAGCTTTTTGTTGCCTCTGGGCAGCCTGGCACACATGAGCGATTACATGCTGCAGTGTCTCCGCAATGATCCTCGAGTTTCCCACATTGTAACTTGTGCCGATTACTGGGTGGCCATGCTGCTGGATCCCCGTTACAAGGACAATGCACCGTCCTTAATTCCCTCACTGGAGCGTGATTGGAAGCTGCACGAGTACAAGCGCACGCTGGTAAACACACTGCTGGTGGCATTTCCACCTGACAGCGGGGGCAGAGTGGAAGCACAAGGCCAAGGCAGAGAACAAGGAAGAGGTCGCCAACGCAGCCAAGGTACCGCCAGCACCTCAGAAGTAAGGGTTAGCATTGCCGGAATGTGGAAAAGCTTTGTCAGCACGCCACAACAAGCAGCAGCACCACCAGCTGATATGGAACGTCTTAGCAGGAGGCAGAATTTCACTAACATGGTGGAGCAGTATGTGTGCACACGCCTAGACGTACTAAATGTGGGGTCTGCCCCCTTCAACTTCTGGGTCTCCAAGTTGGGCACATGGCCTGAGCTTGCCCTTTATGCCTTGGAAGTGCTGGCCTGCCCTGCAGCCAGTGTATTATCTGAATGTGTATTTAGCACGTCTGGGGGCGTTATCACAGACAAGCGCAGCCGCCTGTCCAGAGCCAATGTGGACAAGCTCACGTTCATTAAAATGAACCAGGCATGGATCCCACAGGATTTGTCTGTACCTTGAGCAGAATAGACATGTCTAACAGCCTTACCCAGCCATTGTTGTATTTGATCTTTCTTACTCTTTTGGGGTGTACCCTAATTTAAAAAAAAAAATAATAATTAAAAACCAAAACCAGTGTTGGCTACCTTGTCCTCCTCCACCGCTGCCGCTGCTTCCACCTACACTGCCATATCCACCGTCACCTCAACCTCCTACTCCATATGGGCCTCGTCCTCCTCCTACATCATTCAAGATTATTATTTTTTATTTGTATGTATTTTATGTTATTTTAAGTTATTTCCCTATCCACATTTTTTTGCAGAGCACTTGCCATGCTCTTAAGAAGATGTTGCTGCCATTTGCAGCCCTCTAGCCCTTTCCATGTGTTCTTCAGGGCCATGTATTTACCGGCTGCTGTCAGTTCTGGTGCTGTAAAAAAAAAAAAATTAGGACAACTTTTCCAATTGCAATACTTCTGTTACTTCTGTTATGACATTGTCCATGTGGTGGGACTATTTGTACACAGCTAATAAGTCTTTTTGTGGCTGCAAATATGTCCTAAAGCTTTTTTGAAGTTTGCCCCCCATTTAAATCAATGGGGCCCGCCGCAAACTTGCGGTTCGGGACATTTGAGAAGGTTTGCCGCTAACGTTCGCGAACCGCCCCTGCTAATGTTCGTCCATCACTACAGGAGGATGACAGCAAAATGAGGAGTGTTTAATACAGTAGACCCGGCAGGGGTGTCAAACTGGTGGCCCTGCAGCTGTTGCGGAAACTACAAGTCCTATCATGCCTCTGCCTGTGGGAGTCATGCTTGTAACTGTCAGCCTCACAATGCATCATGGGACTTGTAGTTCCTTAACAGCTGGAGGGCCACCTGTTTGAAACCTGTGCAAGGAACCACAGAACCCAGCACTGCCCTGCTTCCCTATACTGTATGCTGTAACTAGGATAGATTTACAAATCTTACACAGCAGAAGATATGTATGTCTGCAGAAAGATGGTCTGTGGGTGTTACTACTTTGTTCCTCATTGGTTCTAAAATCATCCTAATAGAGACTATTGCATTAATAAACTCAGGATTCTGACTTTCAAACTCAGAATTATGTAAAACAAAAACAAAAAAAATCAAGTTCAGATTTTTTTTTTTTTTTTTTTAATGATGGCCCCAGGGCTCTTCCATAGTCTCCACTAATCTTCCAAATAAACAGATATTAAAAAAAGAAAAAAAGAAAAAAAGTGTAGATATTGGTAAAGATGCTAAACATGTACAATGACAAAGGAAAAATCTTCTAGTTTTTACTTCTATAAAGGACTGTGTGCTTTCCGAGGTGATATTGCGATCAGATTTGTATGTAGCTGATACTTTGTACATATTTTGTGTCATTTAGCTATCAGGCAGCTATGGCTTTATTTATTGACATCGATCTGCTGTTGATGATGGAAATAGATACAAATAGACAAAGATTTGGCTGGGCTGATTGAATAGATACAATGTTTCGTTTTTCTTGCTTCTCTCCCCCATTGTGTTGTGGGATAAAAGCTCCGCGATCTTCCCAACGTGTGATTTGAGATAAAGTAACAATGTAAGGCGGGAGATTGTGGAGGATGTTTTATTGTAAGAATGTGTGAGTATTTTTTATTCAGCTCTGCCACCTTGTGGTGATTCATGGTAGAACAGTTGGGTGTGTGTGCAGTACAAGGCGATGAATAGGGAATGTATAGAGGCAGAAAGTGGAGATGATCTCCGCAATAAATCTAGAATCAGGATGGGAATAGGAGGAAAGTTCGATCCATTCTCCTCCCAGTCTGATCGATTTACAGTACTTCTCTACTAAATATCATTGTTATTGCCCCCCCCCAAAAGCCGGACATACCTGGCTTTAATTATTTATTTTCTTTATTAAGTAATATATTTTTATTGTGATAAAATGTATTAATAAAGTGCACTCTACAGGCAAACACTTTGTCTCCTTATCACACTCAGACTTGTTATACAGGTGAGCAGTAATGAGAGGAAATGTGATCATAGAACGTCATTCTCTCATCTCTTTTCATTCCAATCTTTCTATGCTGATCGTCTACTCACCGCTAAACTCCTCCAACCAAAACCATACCCTCCTTCATAGACCCGCAATGTCACATCACATTATAATTCATTGTTCAGGAAATTATTTCTTCTCTTGGCTATTAAAAGACTACGCCTATGATGGATCAGAGTTTCTACTTTTAAATCTCCCGCCATAATTCTACTGGCCAATAGGAAGATCTAGCCGCAACCCGACATTGTAGAAGTTCTATTCATAGATCTGCTCATCTTCCTCCAAATCACATCAACACCAAATCCTCGACGATTACTGCCACAAATCCGCAAATTAATCCGAATCAATTATTTTATATTCTCAAACCCAACGGATCTTCTCAGAGCCACCCACTTCTATCTTAGGATCCGGACATACATGTTTAGGAGATTTGATTTTATATTTACACACCGAAGATTGTGATCCGGGTGGGGGGACAATGTGCTACAATGACACCTGTCCGTCCTAACAGCGAATTCGAGTTTATATATATATATATATATATATATATATATATATATATATATATATATATATATATATATATATATATATATATATATATATATATATTTTTTTTTTTTTTTAGGTTATAAATAATTGTTTATTTCGTATTTAATGTGCAGGAACGATGTGATCTACTTGCAGGGATTGGATTTTATTTTCCTCCATCCTTTCATTCTGCTGAATATCTTCTGGAGATCAGAGATCATTCAATATTAAATACCGAACAAACATCCCCCATCTGAAAAGGAACACAGATCTCACACCCTGCTTCACACTCCTTGGAAGAAAAATACATTGTATTATTGGAAGAAAACGCCCAGAACTGTGATTGGTGCAATTTTCACATTCTATAATTCAAATTTCCCGCCATTCTATGGAACGTTCCAATTATCTCAGATAGAATAATCCGACACTAAAATCTGATATCTTTTCCTCCGGGAACATCGATCATCCGTCCTCTGAATTGTCGGGCAGTTTATCTAACCATGAATAATAAATACGTTAGAAATATAAATGTCACATTTCTTCCAGTCTTTTCTTTTACTTCACTATACAGAATCCGCCCTGCTAGAGAATGTTTCCTATAGAGATCAATGAAAAGTCTACTGAACAAGTATTGTACAATATTGTTTCATGTCTGATCGGCCCCCTCATTAGAAATAACACTGTTTCTTAGTAAATTAAGAATATATATATATATATATATATATATATATATATATATATATATATATATATATATATATATATATATATATATATATATATATATATAAAATCATGGCATGTCAGAAAAAATGTGCAATGAATCAATAAATAAACTATTGCGCTTCTAATGAATTACATCAGTTTCAATTCAGAAAAAAAAAAATATGTAAAAGCTTCTAAATAAATGAACTTCTCTGCAGTGTAATAAATGACTGAACCCCGCCCCCTTCTCAGCATGTCTCCCATCAGGTCCGCTCAGCCTGTGAACTGTCTGAAGATGTGTGTATTTGTTCTCTTTTCACAATAATGCTTTATAAATATGAAATTACTATGAACAATGGAAACTGGTTACTTTGTTTCTGGTATAATGTGATAAGTTTCCTGTTCTCCATGTAATCTCCAGGAATAAATCGAAAATACATGAGAAGAAGGAATAAAATAATCTTCTTGGAAATGTATTGCTGTTGCATTAATGTGTCTGAATATAACAGAATATTTAGGAGCCTTATAAATTAATGAAATGATCTTTATTTTGCAATGAATGTTGTGACCCCGCCTCTTTCCCAGGAAGGTTTCCATCTGGTCCGCTCAGGTTGTATATAATGAGGGCGGGCAGACAGCTGAGCTCAGTCTGTCTTTGTAGCAGAGAATCATCATGTCTGGTCGCGGTAAAGGAGGGAAGGGTCTGGGGAAAGGAGGCGCCAAGCGGCACAGGAAGGTGCTCCGGGACAACATCCAGGGCATCACCAAACCCGCCATCCGACGTTTGGCCCGCAGAGGGGGTGTCAAGCGCATCTCCGGTCTCATCTATGAGGAGACCCGCGGAGTGCTCAAGGTTTTCCTGGAGAATGTCATTCGCGATGCCGTCACCTACACCGAGCACGCCAAGAGGAAGACCGTCACCGCCATGGATGTCGTCTATGCTCTCAAACGCCAGGGGCGCACTCTCTACGGATTCGGAGGATAATCCCACCGCTTACCCGCTTCATCACAACAAATGCCCTTCTCAGGGCCACCCACCTTCTCACACAAAAGGGCTGATCATTCACAACTCCCAACACTCATTTCTACACATTTATTGTGTAACAATAGGAACTTCCGCTCTTTGTTTCACTAAGCAATGGAGTGCTGCGATGTCTAGCTGCCCATACACTCTGCGATCTGATTGTTCGATCTGCTTTACATTTACCAAAGATAAGGAACAGAAAAATATTAAATTTATTTGGTTGGGCAGTTAATGTATAGGAGATTGTAGAGTCAGCACTCAGTGATGGAGCCGATTTTCCGAGGTGGCTGCTGAGTGAGAATATATCGTTTATGTTGGAACTGAACCGAAGTCATTATTTCATGATTAAAATAATGGAGATCACTAATACTGAGATGATTATATAACAGATATAATATCTGTGAACATTCCGATTTTGATACAGGAAGAACAAATCTGTGCATCTGCTATATGTACAAATTCTAGATCCGAAAGAGGGGAGAGAAATTTGATCTTTAGTTGCATATTTCTATACAGATGTGATTATGAAACGTGTTATACTTCCTATCCCATCCTATAGAAAGGTAGAGATCTATGAGAGAAGTCATCTCACTATCATGTTCTGTATGTAGCAGTGGGGGAGGGGGATTCTACACTCTGAGGACTTGGAATAAAAGAGAACATATGGAAATGTTTTACATTATTCAATCATCTTCACATTCCATTTTCTATTCATCTTCTTAATAAAGCATTGATATTTCCCGGATAAATGTCTCATCTGATGATCTCCGTGTCGGATTTGGCGGTATAATAGGGATGATTATTTGTAACGTTCTCAACATTTCAGGCGGCCAAATTTGAAATCTGAGCCAATCAGAGCTGTGGGCGTTTCCTTAATCAGCCAGTAATGTCTGCTGAGGCGTCCCAAAGGAAATGTGTTCTGAGATAATTCTCCGTTTCCCCCCCAGAAAATACTTCTACTTTCCATTGATCTCTATAGGAAACGTTCCCTAGCAGGGCGGATTCTGTAGTCTGATGTATAAAATCAAACACTAAAACAATAATATTTTAACAAATGTATTCCTAAACTACCGCTAAAGGGACCGGTGATTGTTTCCTGGAAGAACATTCTATCTGAAAAATTTGAATGTTTAGTCCATCACATTTGATATTTTTCTTTTTTAATAAAAATTCTGATGGATGTTTTTACTAATATGTGTTCCTTTTTCAGGTGTGGATGTTTGGTATATAATGAATAATTTCTGATCTGTAGAAGAAATGTAGTAAAAGTAAAGTATGGAGGACAAGGAGGAGGAGTCTCTGTAAGAAGACATTGTTATATAAATCTTTATAATAGGATAGAACTGGCAATGGCTGGAAGCACTGACATGTCTCATGATTGCCCACCCACATATATAGTTTCACATATTTTTACTTAGGAAATAAAGATAGTTATACTGAGTAGAGCTCTGCTGTGATGTCTGTGGGTGGCTCTTAGAAGAGCCTTTGTGTGTTGTTGGGGTGATGGGTGGGGGAGGGGTATTACTTGGCGCTGGTGTACTTGGTGACGGCCTTGGTGCCCTCGGAGACGGCGTGCTTGGCCAGCTCTCCGGGCAGGAGGAGGCGGACAGCCGTCTGTATCTCCCGGGAGGTGATGGTGGAGCGCTTGTTGTAATGAGCCAGGCGGGAAGCTTCGCCGGCGATGCGCTCGAAGATGTCATTGACGAAGGAGTTCATGATGCTCATGGCCTTGGAGGAGATGCCGGTGTCGGGGTGGACCTGCTTGAGCACCTTGTAGACGTAGATGGCATAACTCTCCTTCCGGCTCTTCCTCCGCTTCTTGCCGTCCTTCTTCTGACTCTTGGTCACGGCTTTCTTGGAGCCCTTCTTGGGCGCCGGGGCGGACTTGGCTGGTTCAGGCATGATAAGGGTTAATGTGTTCTCTCCGCTGTGTGCAGGGAATGAGTGCTGGATCCGCCCTCATGTGCTGCTTTTATAGGCGTCCTATGCAAATCACTGCTCCTCCTCCTCACTCTTCTATTGGAGGATTAAGTCATGTGATGGGGAGGGGGTGGAATGATTACCTTCCTCGTTTACCGATTGGTCTAGAAACAATTCAGATAACTATTGGGTGGCTTCAAATGTAACCAATCACAGAATGTGACGTCAGAGCAGTGACTGTATAAATAGAAGGAAGGGGCAGGAATTTGGTATCTTCGTCTGACGACTCTCATCTCACAATGTCTGGCCGCGGTAAACAAGGAGGAAAGGTTCGGGCAAAGGCTAAGACCCGATCATCCCGGGCTGGGCTGCAGTTCCCAGTCGGTCGTGTTCACCGTCTGCTCAGGAAGGGCAACTATGCCGAGCGGGTTGGGGCCGGAGCTCCCGTCTATCTGGCCGCAGTCCTCGAGTATCTCACCGCTGAAATTCTCGAGCTGGCCGGTAACGCCGCCCGCGACAACAAGAAGACCCGCATCATCCCCCGACACCTCCAGCTGGCTGTCCGCAACGACGAGGAGCTCAACAAGCTGCTCGGGGGCGTCACCATCGCCCAGGGAGGAGTCCTGCCCAACATCCAGGCCGTGCTGCTGCCCAAGAAGACCGAGAGCCACAAGGCTGCCAAAGCCAAGTAATCGCCAACAACTCCCCCTATCACCCCCTCACCAAACAAAGGCTCTTCTAAGAGCCACCCACATACATCACAGCAGAGCTCTACTCTCATTTTAATAGTGTGCTAAATTGTTATTTTTTTTTAGCTAGGTGAAGTTGTTTTAAATACTATAAACTCATAAGTTTTGGTGCGATTTTCTGGTCTAAATAAATTCTTATGTATTCGGAGTAGCACAGATCATATATCTAGATGTCCGCCTTTACCTTCTCTCTCATCCTTATACTGCAGCACAATGGGCGATCATGAGACGTGTCAGTGCTTCCAGCCATTGCCAGTTCTATCCTATTATAAAGATTTGTAGAACAATGTCTTCTTACAGACTCCTCCTCATTGTCCTCCATACTTTACTTTTACTACATTTCTTTTA
The DNA here is from genome assembly GCF_965119305.1 of Pelophylax lessonae. NCBI lineage: Eukaryota > Metazoa > Chordata > Amphibia > Anura > Ranidae > Pelophylax > Pelophylax lessonae. The sequence goes on along the minus strand of NW_028120024.1, from coordinate 107,899 downwards.
CAGATCAGAAATTATTCGTTATATACCAAACATCCCCACCTGAAACATCAACACAGATCAGTCAGAGCCTCCATCAGATTTTTTTTTTGTTTAAAAAAAAAACAATATATATATATATCTATATCAGATGTGATTGGTTAATCTTTCAAATTCCTCCCATAGAATCCTCTTCTTCCGGGAAACAATCACCGATCCTTTTAGCGGTAGTTTAGGAATAAAAAAAAAATCCTTCAATTTTATTGTTGTTTTAGGATTTCATTTTATACATCACAATACAGAATCCGCCCTGCTAGATAATGTTTCCTATAGAGATCAATGGAAAGTCTGCTGAACAAGTATTTTCTGGGGGGGAAACGGAGAATTATCTCAGAACACTTTTCCTTTTGGACGCCTCAGCAGACATTTCTGGCTGATTAAGGAAACGCCCACAGCTCTGATTGGCTCAGATTTCAAATTACTACTTTTAAATTTTCCCGCCTGAAATGTTGAGAACGTTACAAATAATCAGCCCTATTATACTGCCAAATCCGACGAGACATTTATCTGGGAAATATCATCAATGCTTTATTAAGAAGATGAATAGAAATGGAATGTGAAGATGATTGAATAATGTAAAACATTTCCATATCTTCTCTTTTATTCCAAGTCCTCGGAATGCAGAATCCCCTCCCCCATTGCTACATACAGAACATAATAGTGAGATGACTTTTCTCATAGATCTCTACCTTTCTATATGATGGGATAGGAAGTATTACACGTTTCATAGAAACCTTCATTAGAGATTGTTCCTGAAAATCAAATCTAAACTCTGACACCTTACTGATCACTAAGAAAAAACGTATTTATAAAGCCAGAAATTATTTCCGATTCAATAAAACATTTCCCGATGATCCTTCTTGGGCAGTTTATAGTAAAATTGTCCTTTAGTGGATCTCACAAAGCATTTCATCTTCACAATATTTCTAATGTCTCCTATTTCAACAATGGCGCGCACAGCTTTCCGGGCAGGTTCGGGTTAATCTGTCCCATGTGACCTCTGGCTGGGAAAGCCCCGCCCTACTGAATCTCACAACTCAGTCATTGGCTGATTAGAGCTCTAAGAAATGGTCCTATTAAACCTAAGAAGGCGTGGTCAGCACTAACCAATAAACGCGGAGCGTGGTCTGTATAAATAGACGCCGCACAGCCCGTGTTCTCACACTTCTGTTCCGTCTGGAGATTAGAAGCTTTTCGCCGCCATGGCAAGAACCAAGCAGACCGCTCGTAAGTCCACCGGAGGGAAAGCTCCCCGCAAGCAGCTGGCCACCAAAGCCGCCCGCAAGAGCGCCCCGGCCACCGGCGGAGTTAAGAAGCCTCACCGCTACAGGCCCGGCACCGTGGCTCTCCGGGAGATCCGCCGCTACCAGAAATCCACCGAGCTGCTCATCCGCAAGCTGCCCTTCCAGCGCCTCGTCCGAGAGATCGCCCAGGACTTCAAGACCGACCTGCGCTTCCAGAGCTCCGCCGTCATGGCTCTGCAGGAAGCCTCCGAGGCTTATCTCGTAGGACTCTTCGAGGACACCAATCTCTGCGCCATCCACGCCAAGAGGGTCACCATCATGCCCAAAGACATACAGCTGGCACGCCGCATCCGCGGAGAGAGGGCCTAAATACGTTCTTATCTCCCTCCATACTATCTCTACACAGCACAAAGGCTCTTTTCAGAGCCACCACATCCGCCTCACAAAGAGCTCCATACTACCTCATCACTCCTACTACATGCTGCCAATCCCCGCTACTACATTTCTACACCCCCCCCCCTCATCACCCCCACTACATGCTGCCAATCCCCGCTACTACATCTCTACACTTTCCCTGCCATCAGATTCACCGCATTTCTCTTTTCTCTCCCTTCTCTGCGCTCCGATCCTCAGTGTGGAAGGAAATCTCATCGGTAACATTTCTAACCATTCACACTTCTCTATATCTTCCCTAATAGATACAATGGAGGAATATTTCATGGTGAGCGAAGCTCCTCTGTAACATTTCTAAACCGATCCCAGAGAAATCATTCACATTTCTCATTTATAAAGAAGATCCTTTCTTTTACCGATTTATTGTCCCCTAAATACAATGGAACTGATCTGTAACATTACTAACAATTACAGAGTAACAATTCACACTTCTATATAGATACAATGGAGCAATATTTGGCAGTAAAACAAACGTTCCTATAAACAGGATCTTTACTTCTTCTCTCATCACTACCAGGAGATCAGAGAGAGGAAATCTGTTCTCCCCTCCCCCTCCTGAACACTCCCCGGGATCACCGATTTCTCAGCTCGGGTGTATAAATCCTACAACTCACTGCTAATAAATCTCACACTCACTCCTCATTCTTCTGCTTCCTCTCCCCGATCTATCACAGGAATCTCTCCTCTGATGTTCTCCAACTTTCTACAATCTTCCCTTTCACACACAGGGGGAGGGGACACAGCTGCACATTCCTAAACTTCTCACCAGCAGAGCTTACACTCTTTATTATGCTCTTCTCATTCATTATCTACACAACACAATTATTGGCACCCTGGAGAGAATTGGACATTTCTCATTCCAATCGATCGTTCTCAGCCGATCAGCACACAGCGATATGTACAGTGAGTGTGCACAGCACCATTCCCTATCTGTCTTTGCAAACTTCGCGGCGATGAGATTTCGGCGGGCAAATTCAAATTTCCCCGATCGGCCTGTGTCAGCCAATAAGAACGTTTATAGCATCACACGGTGAACTTTGTAAAAGTGGAGCCGAGAGATGGAATTTCTATCCGAACGGAACATCGGCGCTGCTAAACCGATTTCTATTTTTTAGGGGAAATGTATCCCCTCCCCCTCTCGGAGATCTCACACATAGTGTGCGGGAATTGTCGCCGATCCGCACAACAGATGTGTCTGGTGGGGTTCCTAAAGATCCTTTATATCAGGAGGGATCTCCGATCTCTTCCAGTGATTTCTCCTATAAAATGTAGATTATGAGATGATCTGCAAGGGATAAATGTACAATGTGTGATGGGGAACATCTGAGCTCCTCTATACTATGCAAAGTCTATCCTGCCCCTGTTAGGAGGAGATGGAGGTAGGTAGGTGTGGCTCTGATAGGAGATGGGTGTAGGTGGGTAGGTGTGTGTAGCTCTGTCAGGATTAGATGGGTGTAGGTAGGTGTGGCTCTGATAGGATGAGATGGGTGTGTGTAGGTAGGTGTAGCTCTGTTGGGAGGAGGAGGTGGGTGTAGGTAGGTAGGTGTGGCTATTTTAGGAGGAGGTGTGTGTAGCTCTGTCAGGATTAGATGGGTGTAGGTAGGTGTAGCTCTGTTAGGATGAGATGCGTGTAGGTAGATAGGTGTACTTCTGTTAGGAGGGGGTGGGTGTAGGTAGGTGTAGCTGTTAGGAGGAGGTGGGTGTAGGTAGGTATGTGTGGCTCAGTTAGGAGGAGGTGGGTGTAGGTATGTGTAGCTCTGTTAGGAGGAGGTGGGTGTAGGTAGGTATGTGTAGCTCTGTTAGGAGGAGGTGGGTGGCTCTGAGAAGAGCCTTTGGGGGGTGTAGATGAAGGAGGCCTCCGGCTGCTGGGATTTATTTCTTCTTCGGAGCGGCCTTCTTGGGCTTGGCTGCTGCCTTGGGTTTGGCCGCCTTCTTAGCCGGACTCTTGGCGGCTTTTTTCGGTTTGGCTGCAGCTTTGGGCTTCTTGGGGCTCTTTGTCACCTTCTTGGCAGCTGCGGCCTTTGCCGGTTTCTTGGGGCTCTTGGTCGCTTTGCTGGCCGCCTTCTTCTTAGGGGACTTAGCCGGCTTCTTGGGTGATTTGGCCGCCGTTTTCTTGGGGGACTTGGCCGGCTTCTTAGCAGCAGCCAATGGCTTCTTGGCGGTTTTCTTGGCTTTGTCGCCCTCTTGCTGCTTCTTGTTGATCTTGAAGGATCCGGAGGCTCCATGTCCTTTCACCTGGACGAGGTTCCCCTTGGTCACCAGCGCCCTGACGGCGCTCTTCAGACGGCTGTTGTTCTTCTCCACATCGTATCCTGAGGCGGCCAGGAGCTTCTTGAGGGCGGCCAGGGAGACCCCGCTGCGCTCCTTGGAAGCGGCCACGGCTGTGACGATGAGATCGGACACGCTGGGACCGGACGGCTTCTTGCTGCCTTTCTTGGCTCCTCCGGCTGCCGCCTTCTTAGCCGGCTTCTTCTTGGCGGCGGGCTCCGCTGGAAGAGCGGCGGCTGGGGCGCTCTCAGTCTCGGTCATTATTCTCAGCGAGTTTCTAAATTAGATAATAGAAATATAATGCTCGAATGGCGCTCTGTCTTATATACAGACGTTCTGCGCCGCTATTGGCTGATATAGAACTTGCCTTCTGCACTGCTATTGGTTACACTTTAGACACGCCCACTGACTGTCATTCCACTGTTGGAGAATCTTCTCTCTCTTCTTGTGTTTCCCTGCAGAGAGAAAAACGATTTTAATATGAAATGGAAGGATGGCCGATCTTTATCGGGGACCCGATCTGCTCACTGGACTGTCACTTATCGATCTCTCACTTACCGCTCTCATCATCTGCTCAGGAGGCTTAACACAGAGGCTGCAAACACCTCCAACCTCCTGAGTGTGTGTCCCATTCCTCCTCCTACCTGCTTTTCTACACACATTCCCATCAGAAAACAATCTTCTCACATCTCCAACTACAATCATCTTCACATAACATGAGTGAAGAGTGAAGATCAGGAAACATTTCCCTCCAATACACAAATCTGCTCGTCTATAGCTGAGTAGAAGGAGCCTGGAACAAAAACATCAGCCGGGGACATCAGATCCTTGTGTGATGTGATGGGAGAGATTGTTAGAGATACAAAGGTGTCAGATGATGGGAACATGTCATATTTAATATACTTTGTATCACATTCTGCTCATCATCACACATATATTGTCATCTGAATATTCTGAGTAATTTTATTGCCACATATTACTACACAGCTATATAGACTACTCAGGTAGAATGTTTCCTTGTATCTAGAATCAGAGGTAAAATCTACACATTCCTTCACACGGGGCAAAAAGAGGATGTCAGTAAGGCAGAGGTTGGTGTCAATCATCTTTTTATTATTATTATATTTTTTCCATTTTTTTTTTTTAAATATATAAGATAAGGGAGGGTTATAATAAACCCCATGTAAAATGTATTTTTACCATCTTTGGTCCGATAACCAATCAGAGAGTGAGAAGAAATCCCTCCAAAGTGAGGGGATCCCTGATTCACACCAGAACTAGTGTCCACAGTGAAAGAATTCCACTCTACTGGGTGGGGACTACATTTGGTATTTTCTTTTACTTTCAAAGCTCAATGAAAATTGTAACAGGACAGATAGAGAATCTCCCCAATGGGGACACAAACAGCAATAAAAACCTGTCAGGAGGTTCTATCCCTCTCCACTATGTGTCTTTATCTTTAGTGATCTATTTTTTTTTTTTTTTTATATTATTATTATTTCTTGAATTCTGTATTTGATTTTCTTAAAGATCTAAAGAAAACAACAAAGGAAATGAGAAGATGCATTCTCAAAGTATTGCATGTATACAAAGTGGATTGCTCAGATAGCAAACACATATACAATACAAAAAGTAGAGGTATGTAAGCCACTGGTCTGTATATATGATGGCTATTAGGCAAAACAAATTGAAGGGTAACAATGCAGAACCTATATTAATTTTTATTTTGAGTTCAAATAATAATTGGAACCCGCAGGCAATCACACATGTAGATCTATTATGCAGTATTGGTAGGTGCATAGTGCTGATTTCTCAACCTTTTCAACACAGAGGAACCATTGAAATAAATTTCTGGTGTCGGGGAACCCCTGCTAAAAATTAAAAATCTACAACTTATGTGACACATTAGTGTGACAGTCAGTGGGAAGAATTCTCCTTATTCTTGTCATCGTTGGGAAGAATTACCCCCTTACAGATAGCTAAAAGGAATAATGGTGTCATTGGGAACATATCGGAGAGGCAGAAATTGCCCATTGCTTAAGGAACCCCTAGAAACCTCAGAAGGAACCCTAATTGGTCAGTCTAGATTTGTATTTCTGGGGTCTTTGAGACACAGATCCCAGTCTTTGTCGAATTTTTCTGTGGTAAGTTTGGCTTTGGAGAAAAAAATATTACATTTTAAGATGGTTGATTATTATTATGGTCACGTCTTGGAGGGACGGAGGCTGCAGACATTTTCATTATCTAGCTATTGCCATTTGTGCATCAATGAGAATGACTGGGCATTCCCCCCATATGTGGAAACGAGTTCCTGGGAGATCACACTTTCTCTAGCACAAATTAAAGGTGTTGGGCTAATTATAACAAGTCTGGTAGGGGTATAGTACCACTGCTGAAAGAGTGTTTGTAGGGGTTCCCAATGTGTGGTACAATGGGAGAGCAGTTCAGGTAACAATAATGCCTTGTACCATTGGCACGGTGGTGGGGCAGAGGGTACATGCGTAGACCGTTACAATTTTCGGTTCTGGATAGATTCCCCTAATGGTTGTGAGAAGAGATCATAGATGTATGAGATGCCTTAGAGTAGTTTATCGTCCAATTTATAGGAAATTTAACAGAAGGTAAAGGATCTTTTCCTGTGTAACCCAATGTGTTTTAGTAAGCAACGATCTGATCCTGAATTAAACATTGAATGTTCTGGAAGAAAGGCCGTATTTGGCTTGGAAGTTTGCAAAAGTCATTACGTTTGATGAAGGTAAGAGATTTCATATAGTGTGGATACCGGCTTCTATCGTGAGCTGTAGCTGTAGATCTGGAAGTATAAGTGCATTGATTTTGATTGGCAAGTAGGGCAGGATAGTATGAGGTAATCCCTTCAACATCTGAGGGATCGCTGTCCAAACTCTCTGGGAGGCTGTTATTGTATCTAACGGGAAATGTTTAGGTGTTGGGGCTACAAGTAAAGCATCAAGGTATGATTTTAGATATTTGTTCAGTTTAGATTTTAGATATTTGGTCAGTCATAACATCTTTCACGTTTTACAAAAGAAATGATCTAACTTTACTGTTTTCTTATTTTTGAAAACAAATGTATTAAAAAAAAAAAAAAAAAAAAAAAAAACACATGTTTGTAAGATTTTTGCGCTAATACGGTGTGCCATAAAGTTTTGCAACAATCTTCATTTTATATTCTAGGGTCTCTGCTTAAAAAAAAAAAAAAAAAAAAAGTTGCTTGGGGGTTCTAAGTAATTTTATAGCAAAAATACTGATTTTAACTTGTAAGCAAAAAATGTCAGAAATAGTAGTTAATACTATTTAGCTTTTTAAATCCCTAAATATTAAAATTAAATTATAAAATCTTTCAGAAACTGGGGAATAATTGGAAAACAATGGTCATGTGTAAATTCACCTATAAATGTGTAGATATTAGTAATTGTGTTAAACATGTCCAATGACGTAGGAACAATTTCCTACTTCTAACTTCTATAAAGGACTGTGTGCTGTCCGAGGTGATATTGTGATCAGATTTGTATGTAGCTGATACTTTGTACATATTTTGTGTCTTTTACCTATCAGGCAGCTTATGGCTTTATCTATGGACATCGATCTGCTGTTGATGATGGAAATAGATACAAATAGACAAAGATTTGGCTGGGCTGATTGAATACATACAATGTTTCATTTCTCTTGCTTCTCCCCCCCATTGTGTTGTGGAATAAAAGCTACTCGGTCTTCTCAACGTGTGATTTGAGATAAAGTAACAATGTAAGGCGGGAGATTGTGGAGGATGTTTTATTGTAAGAATGTGTGAGTGCGGCATATACATGTTTAGGAGATCTGATTGTAGATTTCCTTATCTAAGATTGTGATCCGGGTGAGGGGACAATGTGCTATATATTTATTTATTTTATATTTATGTATATCGTATTCAATGTGAAGGAAGGATGTGATCTCCTTACGGGGACTGGCTGTCATTTCCATCCACCCTTTCATCTCCAGAAGATATTCAGCAGAATTAGAGATCATTGAATATTAAATACCAAACAAACATCCCCCATCTAAAAAGGAACACAGATCTCAGATCCCCCTTCACACTCATTGGAAGGAAAATACATTTTATTAACGGAAGAAAACACCCAGAACTGTGATTGGTGCCATTTTCACATTCTATAATTCAAATTTCCCGCCGGAATTCTATGGAACGTTTCAATTATCTCAGATAGAATAAGCAGACACTAAAATCTGAATTATAATGCGGATCCGGATCACAATCTTAGGTGTACAGATATACAATCAGATCTCCTAAACATGTATGTCCGGCTCCTTAGATAGAAGTGGGTGGCTCTGAGAAGATCCGTTGGGTTTGGGAATAGAAAATAATTGATTTGGATTATTTGGTGTATTTGTGGCAGGAATCTTCGAGGATTTTACCGGTTTTGAGGAAATATTTGGAACCTGAAAAGCGACACAAGTGATGTGATTTGGAGGAAGATGAGCAGATCTATGAATAGAACTTCTACAATGTAGGGTTTAGCGGGATAATGCGGCTGAATCTTCCTATTGGCCAGTAGAATAACGGCGGGAGATTTAAAAGAAGCAACTCTGATCCATCATAGGCGTCCTCTATTAATAGCCAAGAGAGTAAATAATGTCCTGAACTATGAATTATAATGTGATGTGACATTGGAGGTCTATGTAGGAGGGATGGATTCAGGGGCAGACTGGCAACTTTCAGCCCAGGGGGCAGGTACAAACCAGAGGCCCATGGTGCAACGATTCTGTCCCCCTCACATTCTCCCTCTTCCCATCCTCCTCCTGACCCCCATTCCAAGCTGAAGCCCTGCTCCAGGTACTCTCTACTCAACAACCGAATCCGGGTTCCCAAAATGACCAGCAGGTGGCAGTTGAGGGGAGGTGGGACAGCTCGGTCAGGGCTGGCCAGGGGAGGAGAGGCTCCAGTGGGGCATGGAACCGGCCTCTGCTCAGACACAGTGTACACCATCCATGCTGGGGAGGGGGGGGGGGGCTGCGCTTTGTCCTTGTCTTCATCCCGCACTCAGTAGGTCAGCGGTGGGGGCTTTTTACTTCTCTGCACCAGGAATCCTTTAGGCATGTCTGTGGCAGAAGCGGTGCAGCCTTTTTACAGGACATCAGAGCGGCCCAGGGGGCAATTGCCCCCCTGCCCCCTGGCCCAGTCCTCCCCTGGATGGATTTGGTTGTAGGAGTCTAGCGGTGAGTAGACGATCAGCATAGATAGATTGGAAGTAAAAGAGATGAGAGCATGAAGTTCTGTGATCACATTTCCCCTCATTACTACTCATCTGTTTCACAAGTCTGAGTGTGATAAGAAGACAAAGTGTTTGCCTGTAAAGTGCATTTTATTAATACAATTTATCACAATAAAATATTACTTAATAAAGAAAATAAATTAAACCCAGTTATGTCCGGCTCTTGAGTGGGAAACTAATAATAATGATATTTAGTAGAGAAGTACTGTAGATCGATCAGACTGGGAGGGGAATGGATCGAACCTTCCTTTTATTCCCATCCTGATTGTAGATTTATTGCGGAGATCATCTCCACTTTCTGCCTCTATACATTCCCTATTCATCGCCTTGTACTGCACACACCTAACTGTTCTACCACGAATCACCACAAGGTGGCAGAGCTGAATAAACACTTATGCCGCACTCACACATTCTTACAATAAAACAAGCAAGAAAAACGAAACATTGTATCTATTCCATCAGCCCAGCCAAATCTTTGTCTATTTGTATCTATTTCCATCATCAACAGCAGATTGATGTCCACAGATAAAGCCATAAGCTGCCTGATAGGTAAATGACACAAAATATGTACAAAGTATCAGCTACATAAGAATCTGATCACAATATCACCTCGGACAGCACACAGTCCTTTATAGAAGTTGGAAGTAGAAAATGTTTCCTTTGTCATTGGACATGTGTAGCACCTTTACTAATATCTACACATTTTTTAACATTTTTATATCTGTTTTTTTTTTTTTTTTGGGAGATTAGTTAAAAACAATCTAAGAGCCCTGGGGCCATCATTAAAAAAAAAAATCAAATATTTCTGAGCTTGATATATATATATATATATATATATATATATATATATATATATATATATATATTATATATATATATATATATATATATATATATATAAATAATTTTTTTTTTACAGAATTCTGAGTTTGAAAGTCGGAATTCTGAGTTATTAATACAATAGTCTCTATTAGGATGATTTGAGAACCAATGAAGAACGATGTAGTACCACCCACAGACCATCTTTCTGCAGACATACATATCTTCTGCTCTGTAAGATTTGTAAATCTATCCTAGTTACAGTATAGGGAAGCAGGGCAGTGCTGGGTTCTGTAGTTCCTTGTACAGGTGTCAAACAGGCGGCCCTCCAGCTGTTACAGAACTACAAGTCCCATGATGAGGATTTGCAAGGCTGACAGTTACAAGCATGACTCCCACAGGCAGAAGCATGATAGAACTTGTAGTTCCGCAACAGCTGCAGGGCCACCAGTTTGACACCCACAGCACTGTATTAAAAACTCCTAATTTTGCTGTCATCCTCCTGCTCTGCCATCTGCTCCATCATAAAGAGCCATGCTGAAAACATGTGTGTCTATGGTCATAACAGATCAATCATAACAGTTACTTTTGTCTGGACTAATACAGCTTTGTTACAGGCACTTAGCTCCATATATGGTCTGGACACTTTTGGTGTGATTTGAGGACTGCTGGCCTGGTGTGAATATGGCACGCTGATGTGATGTGGGCACCTCCAATCAGATATGGTCACTTCTGTTGTCATACAGGTACCTCTGCTGTGACATGGCCCATGTCACAGCAGAGGTACCTGTACGACAACAGAAGTGACCATATCTGATTGGAGGTGCCCACTAGAGATGGCCTTGCGGTTCGCCCGGCGGTCGGTTTGCGGCAAATTTTGCTTGTTCGCTACCCGCCAATTTTGCGAACACATGGCGTTGGTCGTAGCGGTCATATTAGTTTACATTGGGGACAATTTTGACCCATGACACAGCCGTCAGGTTGAACGGGACAGCCAATTGAAACATTTCAGCACATGTACATGCCTCCTATCCTATAAATAGACCAGAGCAGGTGGCCATTTTACATTCTGCTTTTTGTCAGTGTAGGGAGAGGTCTGCTGTATGCATCAGGGAGAAATTGCAAGGGAAAAATAGCTCTGTTAAGATCCACAAAAGTCATTTTCAGGGCTGGTATTTTGGTATAGGTCTACTACAGTCTCTTTTGAGTTTAGTGACAGGTATCCAGTCTGTGCTTTAGGGGCAGTTAGAGATTGGCAGCAGTCACACAAATCGCTCTGTTAATGTCCACAAAAGTCATTTAAAGGGCTGCAATTTTAAGCATTTTATAGTGGATTAGTAGTATTATTGTGCACTGTGCAGCATTGTGACAGGTGTGGTGACTGAGCGTTGCTGCATCAATACTACAAACAGTGACAAAAGCACTTTTAATGTATTATAACTGGTGTGATAGACCAATCCCCCCCCCCCATACCACATATTGAAGTGGGGTGTTATCTGAGTATACTTTTACAAGTGTATTTGTGTCCTGCAACAATATTGCCTCTTTTGCTGCATTCAATCTGATATACACAGTGCCAAACTCCCTGGCCAATTTTTTGAACAACTGGTGTGATAGACCAGTGGCCCTCAATACCACATATTGAAGTGGGGTGTTATTTAACAGTATACTTTTCTAAGAGTGTATTTTAGTCCTGCAAATATTTGGCCTCTGTTGCTGTGTAAACTGTGCTACACACAGTGACAACAGTTACTGGCCAATTATTTGTAGAACTGGTGTGATAAAACTGTGGCCCCCAATACCACAGATTCAAGTGAGGTGTTATATACCTTTTTCCAGATATACTGCAATTCTCTAGAGACTTTTGTCACAGGGTAATTAAAAAACATGACAGGCAGAGAAAGAGGCAGACACTTATGCAGGGGTGGTAGGGGTAGGGCAGGAGCAGTAGGCCGGAGCCAAAGTGTGAAGTTTCAGAAGGCACATTATATTACGTCAAAGGATGCACCAGACTTGGTTGAGTGGCTCACTCAGCCTTCCTCTTCTGCACCCAACTCATCCTCTCTATCTGCACCCTCTTCACTCTCTGCTGTGTGCACCTCCAAAGACACCACCACAAACACCACCACCACCACCACATAGCCTCCGCTTGAGTCTCTGGAATTATTTTCCGATCCATCACAAGACATTTGTGATGTGCCGCCATTGTTGGCATTGGATCAGTAAGAGAAGGTAGCTACAGCCGTCACTCAGCAGTCTGACAACAGTACCCAGATCAACCCAAGGAGGTTGGTCCCCGCTGTTGCTGCCTACTCCGAGATCTTGATTGTTAGTGGTGGGGAAGGTGACGTGGATGATGATGTGTCTATGGACATCACGTTGGGTGGCCACAAGAGAGGAAGAGGCAGTGAGTTCAGAGGGAGAGACGGACCGGTATATAGGGAGGAGAGGCAGGCAGAACTTGCATTGCACAAGAGGTACAAAGCAGACTGCACATGTATCAGGAGGGAGCCATCAACCATGTACAGTCTCATCTGGCGCTCCCAGGACGCCGGCACATGGCTCCGCAGTGTGGGCTTTTTTTAATGTGTCCTTTGCTGATAACAGTGTTGCCATCTGCAGCCTTTGCAGTCAACGCATAAGTCGCGGTAAGCCCAACACTCACCTAAGGACGACCGCCTTAAGAAGGCACCTGAACTCCCATCACCGAGCCCAGTGGGAGCAATACCGTCAGAACCCACAAAGCCACACTCCAGGCTCTCACCATTCAGCCTCTTCTCCTTCGTCCTCCACTCCACCTTCCATGATGCCGTCGTCACTTTGTTCTGGAAAAAGGCAGGCTTCTGTGGCCCAAATGTTGGAGCATAAAAAAATGATGGATAATCCTCTTGCCCAACGTTTGACTGCTGGCTTGTCAGGACTGATAGCCCGCCAACTACTGCCATATCAACTGGTGGACTCTGAGACCTTTCACAAATTTGTGGCCATTGGAACACCGCAATGGAAGGTCCCAGGCAGGAAATATTTCTTGCAGAAGGGCATTCCAGAGCTGTATGGCCATGTTCAGCGGCAAGTGAATATATCTCTGGCACAAAGTGTTGGTGCCAAGATACATCTGACCACAGACACATGGTCTAGCAAACACGGGCAGGGAAGGTATGTCACTTTTACTGCCCACTGGGTGAACCTTCTGACGGCCGTCAAGCATGTAACCTGTGTAGATTTGGTTGTACAGCTACGGTTTGCATGCAGGCCTGCCTCTTCTTCTCCTCCTCCTCCATCCTCCCTCTCCTCCTTTTCCGCTGCTACCGTCTCTTCCGCTGTGCCACCCAAGATCCCCAGAACCTATTCCACATGCCAGGTGAGACGTTGCCATGCTGTGCTGCGTCTGTTGTGCCTGGAAGCCAAGAGCCACACTGGTCCTGCACTCCTTTCAGCTGTGCGTTCACAGGCAGATCAGTGGCTGACACCACCGAACTTGACAGTTGGTAAAGTTGTGTGCGACAACGGTGCCAATCTGCTGAGCGCGCCGAAACAGGGCAAAATAACACATGTGCCATGCATGGCACATGTCCTGAACTTGGTGGTGCAGCGATTTGTTGCCAAATACCCTGGGGTCCAGGACGTCTTGCAGCAGGCCAGGAAAATATAGGGCCATTTCAGAAGATCTTACACAGCCATGGCTGGCCTTGCTGACATTCAGCGGCGACACAACCTACCCCTCAGGCGTCTTATTTGTGACTGCCCGACGCGATGGAACTCAACGTTGCATATGCTTGATAGGCTGCTCCAGCAGAAACGTGCAGTTAACCACTTACCGCATACTAACATTACCCGTACGTCGGGTAACTTTGCAGGGTTGTACCGGAATGGTGCCTCTTGCTAGAGGCATCATCCTGGTACCGTGGTTTGAAGCTGAGCTGACGGTCGGCTTTCCGTCGGTAATGACCGATGCGGCTCGGGAGCCGCTCGATCGTTACCCGGGTGAGCGGGAGGGGACGCCCCCCTCCCTCCCGCCGCCTCCCGTGGCTTTGATCGGGGCTCCCGTCCCACCAGGAGCCCCGAGCACCCAGCCGGTACATCCGCAGGCTGGATGGAGTCCTGATGAATGCCGGAAACGGCATTGATCGGGTCTCCGATGACGTAACCCGGAGGCGGCGTCCGTGACGTCACTTCCGGGTTACTGTGCTGCAAAAGGCGGCAAATTTGAAAAACGGCTGTATGCAAAAACGCAGTTTTCGGCGTTTTGCATACATGGAAGTGTAGTGGAGGGGTCTAGGGTCTTTTAGACCCTTGATGCCTCCATGTAACGCTCTTGCGTTTTTTGTTAGTGAATGGATTTGCAGCTGCAGAATTATTACACTCAGTAGTCATGTAGAGATGTGTTGAACAAACATATCCAACTCTCAGTACTCATCACTGTGCACAGCCTGTTTTATGCAAATATACACACACTCAATATGATGTTCCTGGAGTGATAGGATGTATATGACAGTATAGAGGTGAGAGACAGGCGTTAGAAATGGTGAGCACTCAGTAGTAATATTCAGGAGAGTGGTAGGTGATGATAGGTAGTATGCAGATAGGTTTAGCAATCATGTATAGTAACAGGTGGTAGGGGACAGCAGATGAAGTATACAAGAGAGAGTAACCTAGTGCAATGATGTAGATGATGGTAGGCTCAAGAGCTAGCAATCTATGAAGTTATGCAGATGATAGGAATAGTGCTTTCATAGTAACAGTCCTTAGTATGCAGAGGTAGATAGTGTAAGTTAGTTAGGAAGAAATCCCCTGTGGGGTACTTATCACAAGTTGGGTTAGTAGTAGCAAGGTCCAGTAACAAGAGAGTGATACGGTAGCGAGATACGGGATCGGTAGCGAGGTTCCGGTTTTGTTCAGGCAAAGGAATAGCTAGAAGATCCGGCAGCATAGGACAAGACTGGTCAAGCATGCGGTTTGAACGAGCAATGAGTGAGAGAAGACCGGCGATTGAAATAGCCGCTCACTTCCGGTTCCGGCGCCGCATGGAGTAGGTGAGCGCTCTCCAGCTCCCGCGGCGTGCCCTCCAAAAACCGGCCTAAAAAACCTGCCCACAGCCCAGGATCAGCCTCGAATCCCCCTCCGGAGGTCCATCGACACCCAGGGACCCGGCGGTGCTGTTCAAAGTCCGGCCGAATGGAGCGGTTCCTCGAGAAGGCCGCGTCCCGACCTCCGCCGGCCCCTCCGCAAATTGAGGCCCCGGTCTCGGCCTGCTCCGGCGCGGCCGCGGAGCTCCCAGCCATGGACATCACTCCGCCACAGCCGGGCACGACACAGCAGCCCCCTACGCTGGCTCTCTCCTCTGCAGGGCTAGGCACCTCCACGGAGCAAATAGCTCAGGCTGTAGCAGCTCTGCTAAACCCCACCATTGCGGCCTCTGTGGAGAAAGCGGTGGCTGCTGGCATGGCCAGCATAAAGAAGGAGCTGGAGGCACATTATAAGAGGCTTAATGAGGCTGAATCCCGCTTATCTAATATCGAGGATGAGGTGTACCAAATGCAGGGAACTGAACAGGCTCAGGATAAGCTTAATCGCATCATCATGGATAAGTTGGAGGATCTGGAAAACCGATCGCGTCGGAGCGATCTGCGATTTATTGGGATTCCAGAGAACATTGCCCCCTCTGCCATTCCTGAACTTTGCGCAAAAAAAATCCCTGCTGCCTTGGGGCTGCATGGTACGTGTGTGGTCGAACGGGCCCACAGGATGGGGCTTTACTCCGAAGACCGTAAAACCCCGCGCCCGATCATTGCAAAATACCTGAATTATGCGGACAAGTCTGCTATCCTACAAAAATTCCGGCAGACTTCCAATTTCCAAATTGAGGGCATGAAAATTCTAATATTTGCGGACTATTCTGTGGCTGTCGCAAAAAGACGCAAAGCCTTTCAGACCGTATGCTCAAAACTGCACCAGGAACACTTGAAGTTCACCTTGGCCTATCCGGCGACGTTGCGCCTTCGTGCACCTAACGGCGACCAAATGGCGTTTCAGGACCCAGAGGAAGCGGAAGCTTTTGTTCGCTCACTTCGCCTGGGGGATCAGGGCCCCTCTTTTTCTTCATCTGCTAAAGCCCTTCCTTTCTCCAGACCGCTAGATCAAAGGAGCCCCAGTAAGGAACCTGCCAAACGGCAAAGATATGCCGATGTGGTCAGCTCTGGTCGCCCGAATGTTCACCGTTGATCTGATCCTCCCGACTGTCTCTGATTTGCACTACTGGGCCCATGTATGGGCCTGTTCCCACTAGGACGTGGGCTTAGAGGACTCGGGGTACTCCCGCCTTTCCCTCAGGTTTGATATCTATTTTGCTCTGTTTTATTGGCATGTCTCTTTTGTTTGTTCCGATGCCTAGGTATATCGTTTACTGTTTCATGTATTTTTACACTGTGTGCTCCTGCTCTTCTTCCGCTTTGTACACCCCGGCTGCCCAGAATGCCAGAAGAGCTGGGTACCTGAGCCATACTGACCACTCGGACCATTAAGTGGGTTTACTACCATGGTTGGACTCGGGGGCACGCTTGGTGGGCTGGGCTCCGTGTTGTACACATGCGGAAAAAAGAGAAGTTCTTAATGCTTACATTGTTATTCTGCCGTATTGCATTGTATGTTTATGCTCGGTTTCTCCCTGTTTTCCTACATTCCCTACCTTCTCCCCTCCCCCCAACGAAGGTGAGCTTCTATCCTCAGTATGCGAGCTCTTGGTTCCGAGAGCTGTCTAAGGTCAGACATGTAATTCCGGTGTTTTATATAACATTGCCCCAGAGTGGGGCTAGGCCGACCCTGCATGCTTCCAGTATAATTCCCCTTTTTCCTGTCCCATGCCTATAGTGACGTGGAATGTTAAGGGCCTCCGATCCCCGGCTAAGAGGATGAAAGTCTTACGACACCTCAAACGGTTAAAGGCGGACATTGCTCTTATCCAGGAATCGCATCTGCCTGCGGAGGATATGAGGCGCATGGAGAAACTCTGGGTAGGCAAAATAGTAGGGTCACCTTCCTCCGGCCGCAAAGCCGGGGTGATGATACTGTTCCATAAGCGCCTCCCGGTGGAAATTCTTTCCACAGACACAGATAGTGAGGGGCGATATGCATCCGCACACATACGGCTTCATGACACTGAGTTAGTTATATCCAACATATATGCCCCGAATGTCCTGGACCACTCCTTCCACGCCACGATTGCAGCCCGGCTCCTCTCCCTCCCTGATGTCCCCCGTATTGTGGGCGGTGACTTCAACGCGGTAATGGACCCGGTTATGGATAAATCCACGCCCCGGCAGGGACTGCGCGACACCCTGCGCGCTGACCCCACTCCGCTAGCGTCGTTAATAGAATCACTCTCCTTGTCGGATGTTTGGCGTCACTCGCACCCCGCGGATCGGGAATACTCCTTCTACTCCCACCCCCATAAACGTTTTACTAGAATCGATTACCTGTTCTGCACGGACTCCCTCCTTCCCCTCCTGCGCGACGCCACCATACATGACTTTGCGATCTCAGACCACTCCCCAGTTTCAGTATCCCTACCATTTGCGGAATCCCCCCCGGCTCCCCTAATTTGGAGGTTCCCTTCCTACCTTAAAGACAATTTGGATTTTGCCCTGTACCTTCGTCGTGAGTGGGATGATTACTATGTGACGAATAAACAACACAGCAGCTCCCCTCTCCTCTTCTGGGAGGCGGGGAAGGCCTTTTTGAGAGGTCGTATTATTTCCTATGCGGCGGCTTTCAAACGGCACACGAATAGCAGCTACAAAATGGCTAGTGAACGGTTGGCGGCGGCCCAGCGGGCACTGATACAGGCCGACACCCCCACAGTGCGCACGGCATGGCTTGAGGCTAAACGGGACTTTGACACTTGGGCTGATAGGGTTGAAATGATGCACAAAGCGCATCTTGCGGGGACATTACACCGCTTCGGTAACAAGGCCGGGAAACTGCTTGCCAGGTTATGCAGGGGCCCGATGTCCACCACGCACATAGGCTCGTTACGGAACAAATCGGGAGCAGTGGACTCCACTCCGCAAGGGGTGCAGGGGATCATGCGCGACTTTTACGCCTCGCTATACGCCTCCGAGGCCATGGACAGCTCAGTAGCTGATTTTTTCCTATCGGGGACTGAAATCCCCAAAATATCCGAAGAGCATTTAAATACACTTAACGCCCCGATCACGGCGGACGAGATTGCGTCGACTATAAAACATCTTGCAGCCAATAAGTCTCCAGGCCCCGATGGTCTTTCCGGGGAATTTTACAAATTAGTCTCCCCTGGTGTGATCCCGACTCTAGTGGACGTGTACTCTTCAATTTGGCACGGCGGACCCTATCTCCAGACGGGTAACCAAGCCATTATCAAGCTTCTCTCGAAAAAAGGGAAAGATCCGCTGGAGCCGGGCTCATACCGGCCCATATCCCTATTAAATCTTGATGTCAAGATCCTATCTAAAATTGTGGCCACGCGTCTGGCCAATATCATGCCGCATCTGATCCACCCCGCGCAGTCTGGGTTCACCAAGGGTCGTTCAGCCACTGTTAACATAAGGAAGGTCCTGGTTGCTCTGGACCAGGCTCGCATACACCCTGGCCGAGACATGGCTATTGTGACTCTCGACGCCGAAAAGGCATTTGACAATGTCAACTTCCAATGGCTGAGTCGGGTATTGCACGGCATGGGCTTTAGTGGACCCTTTGTGAATCTCATCACTTCTATGTATCTTACACCATCAGCCAGATTGTGTGTAGGGGGGGCGCTTACGGACGAGTTTAGATTACACAAAGGCACTAGACAAGGCTGCCCCCTATCGCCGCTGTTGTTTAACCTCGCTCTAGAACCCCTCTCCCGGTATCTACTGACCAGAGCCCCTCTCCATGGTATTCGCATAGGCTCTCAGGAGCTGCGCATATCCCTTTTTGCAGATGATGTTCTACTGTTTACTTCAAACCCCACAGCAGACATCCCCGTAATAGTTTCCGCGTTCAACAGATTCAGACTGTGCTCGGGTCTCAAGATAAACTATTCTAAAAGCGAGATCCTCCCTTTGGGAACTGGCCCCCCTCGTCCATGGGAAAGGGAATCCCCATTCATGATTGCATCTAATCACATTACCTATCTGGGTATCAAGATAGGACGCACTCCGGCATCAATTTACACTCTGAACTACCCCCCCCTGTTGTCCAAAATAACGAAGGAACTGGAAAACTGGAAGGAACTGCCGTTGTCGCTTTTGGGGAGATGCCACCTTATTAAGATGGTTAGCTTTGCCCGCCTTCTCTATCTCCTGCAAACTCTTCCCCTATTAATCAGACATAAAGATGCGCAAACCCTGCAGAAAACTTTCTCCCGATTTCTATGGCGGGGAAGGAGACCGAGAATCTCGTATAACAAATTGCAACTCTCCAGAAGCGACGCGGGTATTAACTTGCCTAATCTGAGAATGTATAATCTGTCTTGTTTGCTCAGGGCTGCTCTGGACTGGGTATCACAGACCTCACATTACTCTAATTATGAACTTGAGTCTCAGATGGCCAGTCCATTCTCCCTAACTGCTCTTTTGCATGCCAAATGGGTGACGCTGTGCCCTGATCTACGTCAAAATATACTTTTGAGGGACACTGCCATAGCGTGGAGGGAGGTACGAAAACTACTGAAACTGCCAATACACTTTTCCAAATTCCTTCCAATACGGGGTAACCCGACTTTCACTCCAGGATTGACCCATTCCGTGTTCCACCAATGGGAGGAGAAGGGTTTGATTACCTTCGGACAACTGTGCGACACCAGCTCGGGTACTCCCCTTCCCTTCCGGGTCGTTAAAGATAAATTCGGTGTCCAGGACAAGGACCTTTTCTATTGGACACAATGCATTCACTATCTCTCCTCAACCACTGGGAAACCGGGGACCCGCTTTCATCTGTCTTTAATTGACTCCCTGCTGGATGCTGACACCTATACTATTTCCACGATCTACAAGCCCCTCTTGCGGCAATGCCCGCCGGCCTTGTCCACCTCTACTGCCTCCAATTGGCTCAAGGACTTTCCAGGCAATGACACGTTACCCAATATGGTCAAGGGTCTCCAAACCACCCTTGCTCTAACTCCTAACTCAATTTGGAAAGAGACCCAACTAAAAATCTTCCATCGGGCGCATATTCCTTTTCTATCGGACAAAACCATGCCGGACGCCCACAAATGCCCTTTGTGTCTGGTGGTAAGACCTTCACTCCACCACAAATTTTGGTCCTGCCCCGGTATAAGTCACTTTTGGGACCAAGTCCTTTTGTACATTACGGACGTCACCAAGTTCAGCCTACCCAAGGACCCTATGATACTCCTGTTCGGCTACTGGGACAAGAGACTCCAAAAATGGTCTAGCCCCCCCTCTGGGACACCCCGTGTGTGGATCCTGACTTGTCTACTAATCGCCAGGAGGACTATCCTAAGCAACTGGATCTCCACATCTCCTCCATCTCTCTCTCGGGTCAGATCAGAGCTCTCCACACTTCTCACAATAGATATCGCCAATACGGACTTCTCAGCTTTATCTTCAAGGGAACTCTTCCACCTGAAATGGGACAGATATATAACTTACACCTTTCCCCAGACTGATCCCACTATGGCTCAATACAGGTTTAACTTCAGAGACTCGCCCAGGACCTTACCCCCACAATCAGATTCACCTTCCAACCTCAAGGACCATTGAGGCCCCCCCCCCCCCTTTCCCTCTCCACCCACCTCCCCCCTACTTTGCCAGCAGACGTTCTCTGCTCGGACTTCCTTTATGCTTAAAGTATGAAAATGTTTTTGTTACAGCTGTTGTTGTGTTCTGTGTAATGTCTGAAAAATTTTCAATAAAAAAAAAAAAAAAAAAAAATTGTTAGGTCCATTAGTCCAATAATACAATCCCTTACCTAGGTATTCAACTCTCAAACAAATATAACCTGCTTTTTCAATATAGTTACCCTTCTTTAATTACTAAAATTCGCCAAACTCTCAATACTTGGTCTTCATATCATCTATCATTCTTAGGTAAGATCGCTGCAATCAAAATTAATATACTCCCTAAACTTTTATATCTTTTAGATCACTTTCAAAACGTATATAGCAAAAATACAATCCGTAGTTATTAAATTTATATGGAATAATAAAACCCTTAAATATTCCAAAAATATCCTTTATCAGTCACACAGGTCAGGAGGTCTAGGTTTACCTCAATTTTGGTTGTATATATCACCAGTAGAATTACTCAAACAGCACAATGGAACATCCCTAACTCTATAATTCCATGGTTAGTATTTGAAAGAAATTCCATTCAAGCTCACTTCCTTCCAGGTATGTTATGGTCCAGTGATGTATCTCTTTGCTTTATTTCCTCACGCAACTCTATTGTCTCTCGCTCCATTAAACTCTGGAATAAATGCAAGAGGGACTGGCCACTGGTCTCGAGTCCCCCCCCCCCCCCCCAGGTTCTTCCTTTTTTTAGGGGATCCGAGATTCAGATTGGCCTATCTTTCTCCAAGTTGTTTTCAGTGGTGGATTGACAATGGCATCGTAAAACTGTCAGACTTTTAAAATGGTGGAAAATGTACCTCTTTTTATTCTTTACAAAACCCCAAACATATCCCTACCACGGAAAAACAAAAATATGACCATATAAAATCATTTTTTTAAACACATTATCTTATACCCTCTGGATCCCCCCCCCCCCCCGACTATATTTGAACATATTTGTATCACAAGCCCTAGAGCAGGGGATCCTCGGACTGCGGCCCCCCGGCTGTTGCGGAGCTACACATCCCATGAGGCATTGTAAAACTCTGAGATTCACAGAAATGACTAGGCATGATGGGAGTTGTGGTTCCTGGACGGCTGGAGGGCCGTGGTTTGAGGACCCCTGCCCTAGAGGCAAGGGTCTTATCTCAATAATATATAATGATCTAAATAATGTGACAGATAAACTTTCATATATGCATAAATGGGAAGCAGAACTTAATATCCAACCGTCAACTTCTAATTGGTCCTCCATGTGGACAAATCAAAGAAGAAGCACCAAATCTCTAACAAAAAGGGAGACAGCTGTAAAACTCTTTACTAGGTGGTACTACACACCAGCTTATTTAAATATAATCCTTAGTAATGTTTATCCATATGGTTTTAGAGGATGCGCTCTCACAGGTACCTTCTTACACACCTTCTTGTATTGTGACAAGCTATCTCCTATATGGAAGGAAGTCTTTGACCTTGTCAATAAATTGGTGGGTAAAGATATTACACTTTCTGACTTTAATTGTCTACTTTTCCAAAATGTTCCAGATATAAATCCAATTCTCACACAACTGGTTCACACGCTATATGTGTTGCCACACACTGGACGATAGCGCTCCACTCTAAGGAAACATATGTACTTTTTCCACAGATTCTAGCAAGAATCAAAAGTATTAAAATAATAGAATATATTCATCATTCAAAAAATAACATTTTTGAACTTAAATGGGAACCATGGTTTAGTTATAAAAATACACCAATTGCATAGAGTGCTTATTTAAGTCTAATACTGAAGTACCCCACTTTTGTTTTTCTCTATAGTTTTATTTTACATTTAAGTTTCTTTTTTTGTTTTCTTCTTTTATATACAGTAGAATTAAAAATAATACGTAGCATACATTATCATGCAATTAAAGTATTTAATAAATGACAACAATATATTGTATTTAAAAAGTCACTTATTTTAATTTATTTATATTTTTCAAAGTCATGTAGATCTATATTCGTTACAAATGTTACATCATATGTTTAATGTAAAACAGTAAAAAATGTTTTCAATAAAAGTTTGTAAACAAAAAAAACAAAAAAAAACAAAAAAAAAAACAAAAAAAAAAAAAAAAAAGAAATAGCCGCTCATAGCGGCGCTCGGCGATGATGTCATCGTTCTTAAAGGTGTATGCGTTCCACCTAGTTAGCAAGGTGGGACGCAATATTAAGGTAGAAATGGGAAATAAGGGTACCAAAGGTACCAGAATCTTACAGTACCCCCCCCCCCCCTTAAGGCCGGCTCCGGAAGGCCTATAGCACTGTTTTTTCCGGGTATTTCGAGTGAAATGTTCGTATAAGCCTAGGTGCATGAACATCAGCAGTATCCAACCAGGTGTCGTCTTGGGGTCCATAGTTCTTCCATCTTATGAGATATTGGAGTCTTCCTCTGTGGATACGAGAATCCAGAATCTCCTTGATCTCATATTCTTCTCCGCCTTCAACTTGTACTGGAGGTGGAGGCAAGATGGTAGGCCTTATTCCTTGGTTAGGAACATGTGGTTTTAGTAGCGACACATGAAAGATGGGATGTATTTTGAGATCTGCCGGTAAGGTGAGTTGCACTGCAGCTTTTCCAATGAGTTTCTTAATTGGGAAGGGTCCCAGAAATAAAGGTCCAAGTTTTTTACTAGGGATCTTTAATCTCAAATTTTTTGTAGATAGCCAAACAAGATCCCCAATAGCATATTGAGGAGAGGGTTTTCTACGTAGGTCGTAGTACCTTTTTTGTTGACTATGGGCATGTGATATGGTGGTGTTGAGTAAACCCAGAGAGTCCTTTATTTGGGTGAGATAATCAGAGGCCACTGGGTTACTTGATGGAAGGATGCATGGTGGAAGAAGAGTGGGATGAAACCCATAGTTCAAGTAGAATGGACTTTGCTTAGTAGTACTGTGGGTTGCGTTGTTATAAGCGAATTCCGCCAGCGGGAGGAGGTCCACCCAATCGTCCTGTAGGTATGAGGTGTAGCAACGTAGATATTGCTCAATGCACTGGTTGACTCTTTCTGTTTGTCCGTTGGTCTGAGGGTGGTAAGGAGAAGTAAGTTTTCGCTCTATTCGTAGTATCTGACATAGAGCTTGCCAAAACTTGGAGATGAACTGTGAACCACGGTCAGACAGAAGGGTCTTTGGAATACCATGTAACTTAAAGACATGTTTCACTAGCAATTCCGCTGTTTGCTTGGATGAGGGTAATCTTCGAATAGAAATAAAATGTGCCATCTTGGTCAGATGGTCCACTGACACTAGGATGGTGTTAAATCCTTTGGAAGGTGGTAGTTCTACTATGAAGTCTAAGGACACAACTTCCCATGGAACCTGGGGTATTGGTAGACTACAAAGTAGACCAGATGGTTTTGTAGTGTCAATTTTGGACCTTGCACAGATGTCACAAGAAGAAACAAATTTTTGTACGGTCGTCTTTATGTCAGGCCACCAAAACTGCCTAGTAAGTAAATTAAATGTTTTAGTCATACCCATATGTCCTGCCATAGGCACATCATGCAACAATTCCAAAATCTTGGTACGCATAGTAGGGGGTATGTAAAGTTTGTCGTTGTAATAGAGGAAGCCTTCTGCATCAGCACTTAGTTGTGGTGGAGGTGAATCCAATCCTATGCTGTGCAAAATCTCTTCCTTCAGGGAACGAACAACACCGACAATACGTTCATAGGGTATTATAGGAATTGAAGGTATTTCGGCGTAGTTATCCTCTGTTAATCGTGACAGCGCATCCGCCTTTTTATTTTTGTCTGCAGGAGTGTAGGTCACCAAAAAGTTGAATCTTAAAAAGAATAAGGACCATCGTACCTGCCGGTGGGAAAGAGTCTTGTTAGTCTGAAGGTATTGAAGATTTTTATGATCTGTGTATATGAGAACTGGTAATCGAGTACCCTCAAGTAGGTGTCGCCAATTCTCCAATGCCAATTTTATTGCAAGCAACTCTTTTTCACCCACTGGGTAATTCACCTCGGGGCTGCTTAGTGATTTTGAGAAAAAAGCAACTGGGTGAAGTGGTGAAGTATTTGTTGGTCGTTGGGAGAGAACTGCTCCTACTGCCATATTTGACGCATCTACCTCCAGGATGTATTGAAGGGATGGGTCTGGATGGCGTAGTATGGGAGCAGAAGTAAAGCTTGATTTTAACTATCGGAAAGCTCCATTTGCTTCTTCTGACCATTTGAATGTTTTTTTTAATACTTGTGAGTTGTGTGAGAGGTCTCACAATAGCAGAGAAGTTCTTGATGAACTTCCTATAGAAGTTAGAAAATCCGAGGAATCTTTGTAATGCTTTACGAGTTGTTGGCACAGGCCAATCTAGAATACAGGATATCTTGCTCATATCCATTTTGATTCCATTTTTAGATATGATGTATCCTAGGAATAGTACTTCTTCTTTATGGAATAAACATTTTTTTAATTTTACGTATAAGTTGTGTGCAAGTAGTCTGGACAACACGAGTCTTACATGTTTTTTTTTTTTTAAACAGTAATTTTTATTGATTTTTCATAGGAAAAAAAGGTAATACAAACATTCAAAGAGCATAAGCATAGTTAACAGGACATGTAGAGCATAACTCTATAAGGCAACGATGTGGGGGGGGGGGGAGGGGAGGGAAGAAGGAGGGAAGGGAGGAGAGAGGGGAAAGGGGGGGGGGAGGGGGGGTAGCATTACTCCAGACTGGACCTAACAAAATATCAATAAAGTCCAATAACAGTCATGAAACAAATAGGCAAAGAAGAAGGTCAGATGCCACAACCAGTTAATGGCCAACAGGTGAACAGCGGAAATTCAAACAGATATGGACACTGTCTTGTATGACCCAAAAAAGAGAAAAGAACAAGCCATAAAAATAATGCTCGTCATTCAGCCCTAGATCATATCCCAAAACAAACCAGAATGTACTCCAAGACCCAACTGACTTGTGAAGGGCCTAAAACAGAGATAAAAGGAAGAGGGACCATGAGGCCGGGGGCCGGCCCGGAGGGATTTGACCGCCCTTCCCCCGACATCCCAATGAGAACATACTTGCCAGGGAAGAGGCTGAACCCCACCACGCCACCAAGCATCAAGGTCATTATTGGTGATATTTCCAATAACGCCAGGATTCGGCAAATTTATGCAAAGAGACATCATTGGTTGCCAGGGCTTTTTCCAAGCGATAATTATCGTTCACTAGTGAGACCAGGTCAGAGAAACCTGGAATCTCCAGCGATTTCCACCTACGTAGAATGAGCGTTCTTGCCGCTAACAGGATATGCACCACCATTTGTCGGAAAAGCAGTGGGTAGCCGTCGATGCCCAGATTCAACAGCGCAAGCTCCTTTCTAGGGGGACTAAGGATTCCCGTGCAATCCGCTATACAACAAAATATTTTCTTCCAATAACTCGTGAGTGAAAGACACTCCCAGAGGATATGTACCAGTGTACCCGTTCCCCCACACTCACGCCAACAGTGAGCTGAAGTGGAGGGGAACAGCTTCGAGAGCCGAAATGGGGTATAATACCACCGGTTCGTGATCTTGAGCATTAATTCCCAGTGGGAAGTACAATGCGAGTACCGATATGTGGACAACAAAGCTCTGGACCATTGAGTTGTAGTAAAAGTGGTCGCTAAATCTTTCTCCCACCTTAGCATTGACATAGACTTAGGGTTATCTGCAGATTGGAGTAGGTTCTCATAAAAAAGGGAGATACCTTTGGGCGGACTAGGTTCCACTTGGTAGTACTCCCAGGATTTGGCGGGGACATGGGCCGTCGTTGGAGGGTGTTTGACTAGGAAGCTGTGTATACGATGAATCGTGAAGATTAGCGTGGGAGGGATACTGAAATCCCTTACCAAGGAGGCCAGAGAGCGTAGTGTACCGTGTAAATAAAAGTGAGAGAGAGAGGTCATTCCTAGATTAATTAGTTGGGTCAACTGCAGGGAGGGAAGGTGGGCAGCCAGGATGGAAACAGGGAGCGACAAGGAAGCATGAGAATGTCTATCCGCCTGCCTCTCGCCGGAGAGAGCAAGTTTACGCCACGCCATAAGCGAAGACTGCGTCGTGGGTGACAACTGAGCTAAGGACCAGGGGATCCATAAGTCGCCGAGGAGAAACAGGCGGAGATCCCTAGTGGGAGTGAGATGGCGTTCAAGGTGAACCCATGGAAGGGCGTGGGAGGTAGAGAACCAAGTTTGGATCTGAACCAATCTAGTGGACCATAGATAAAGGGCTAAGTCAGGGAGTTTAGCACCGCCCAAGGTTTTGGAAGGGCTAAGGTAGAGGTAGCCACACGGGCTCTCTTACCACCCCATATGAAGTCACGCATATTCCTAGAGAGAGCATCCAGATGTTTTTTGGGAAAGGTGAGGGGGAGCGCTCTAAAGAGATATAATATTTGAGGCAATATTGACATTTTGTAGGCGGCCATCCGGCCACCCCAGGAGAGTTCTGTTTTGGACATTACCGACATTTCTTTAGAAGTTTTTTTCAATAAGGCGTCAATATTAGCAGGGAGTAGGCGTTTGGTGGAGGGGGTGATATGTATACCTAAATAGGGGATGGAGACCTCGGTCCAGGGGTAGGGAAAGTCCCTCTGAAGGCGGTCAGCATCTCGCTTGCTAACACCCATGTTCAGTACTAAAGACTTGGACGTGTTCACCTTATGGTAGGATATTGAGCTAAAGTCTGAAAGAATTCTATGGACGGCCGGGAGGGACTGGCTCGGATTGGTGAGGGCGAGCACAACGTCGTCCGCGAACAAATTAACCGTATGGGAGACGGAACCCAGCTGAAATCCCATCACATCATTATCCGATCTAATGGCCTCCGCCAGGGGTTCGATCATCAAATTGAAGATCGTAGGTGAGAGGGGACAGCCCTGGCGGGTGCCATTAGTTATTTTAAACGGAATCGAGGTTGTGCCAGCAGTGAGGACCTGAGCTGAGGGACATGAGTAAAGGGCAAGAATCGCAGAGAGTATACTACCCGAGAAACCAAACTTTTCCAGCGTGAGTCGCATGAACAACCAGTTCACCCTATCAAACGCCTTCTCTGCGTCCAAGGTGAGGAGCAGAGTAGGCGTTTTAGACATCTCCGCAAGGTGGACTAAATTTATGATTCGCCCGGTGGCATCAGACGTTTGCCTGCCCGGCATAAAGCCCATCTGGTCGTTCCTCACAAGCTGGGGGAGGAGGGGCTGAAGTCTGGACGCCAAGATTTTGGCATAAATCTTGAGGTCGCTGTTCAATAAAGAAATGGGATGATAGTTTGCTGGGAGACTGGCATGCTTGCCGGGTTTGGGGATAGTGGTAATGTCAACATCTCTCTAGGGAATTCAGCCCTGCGGATCGCCAGGTTGAATACCTCAACTAGATGGGGGCCCAAGGTGTCGACGTGAATTTTGTAATATTCATTACAAAGACCATCTGGACCCGGTGATTTCCCAGTGGGGAGCAGTCTTATGGCTTTAGATACTTCAGTCAGGGTGAATGGGGATGATAAGGATTGCAGCTGATCCCCAGTCAGGGACGGCAATTGTAGTTTGTCTAGGAACTGACGAATGAGAGCTGTTGTCGGTTGGGTAGTGTTTGGGTCTAGGGCCAGATTGTATAGGGACCCGTAGAAGTCCGCAAATTCATTCGCTATATCCCGGGGATGGGTTAGTCTGGAGCCAGTAGAGCGCTGGGAAAGGTGGGAGATACGTGTGGAGACCCTGCGTTGCTTGATCCTTGCCCGCCCTATTCGCCTGCGCGTAATATTTGAGCTTAAGCACCCTCAATTGGCGGTCGTAGCGTTCCATGAGGTGGGACTTCAGAGAGTCCCTCACTCTGGAAAGCTGCGAGGCTATGGCTTGTGTGGGAGTGGATTTGTGTGTAGTCTCAAGATCGCGTATCTCGGTTAGGAGAGCCGTGAGTTTGCGGCTGTAAGCCCTACGCATCCTAGCAGACTGTTGAATGCACACACCGCGAATGACCGCCTTGTGCGCTCCCCAGAGCACCCAGGGGTCCGACACGGAGGGAGCATTGAGATTAAAATATTCAGAAAGCTGCTCTCTAATTACCTTACCAGCAGCTGGATCCTGGAGTACCTTGACATCACAACGCCATACCGACGTCCGTTCCCTGGGTCCAGACTCCTCCAGGACCATCTCAACAGCCGCGTGGTCGGACCACGTGATGTTTTTGATAGCCGAGGAGGAGACTTTACCCAGTAAAGGGAGGTCAGCCCAGAACATATCAATACGTGAGTACGAATTATGTCTTGAGGAATAAAACGAATAGTCCCTTTCTGAACCATGTTGGCAGCGCCATACATCAAATAGTTGTTCCGAGGCTAAAAGAGAGCCCAAGGAGAGTTGTCGGCCCCGGGCGGGCACCGAGGTGTCAAGCCCTGGGTCGACCACCGAGTTCATATCGCCACAGATCACCAGATTACCGTAGATGTCACCGGAAACTTTTTTCATCAACCTAGAAAGGAAGCGTTTTTGATGAGTATTGGGAGCATAGACAGCCACCAGGGTTAATGGCATTGCGTTGAAGTCACCCTGCAGGATGAGGTATCTGCCGTCAGGATCTTGAGTCAGCTTGCGCATCGAGAAGGCAATCGAGTCTCTCAGAGCTATCAGTACTCCACGTTTCTTCTCCGAGGCGTTGGCGAAAAACAAAGTAGGAAAGTTCCTGTGTGAGAACTTGGGCTGGTGGTGAAGCTTAAAGTGGGTCTCTTGGATGCATACCACATCGGCACTACTGTTGCATAACTCGGTCCACAGGGAGAACCGCTTAACTGGATGGTTCAAACCGTTCACATTTAACGACAAGAATTTGATGGTCATGGAATCATCGGAGAGACGGAGCGGATGGTCTGGACGGGGGCCAAGGGTAGTGCAGTGCGTTCAGTAACAATAAGTCCAATAGTCCGACTGGAGCAAAACGAGGAGAAGGGGAGGAAAGGCAGGGAGGCTGGGAAAGTCTGACAAACAATAAAAAAGTGTCTGGGGGCAGGTAAAACCTGCAACAAAAAGAGAAGGGCCAGTAGGTCAACATTACCTAGGCCAGGGACTAGCGTTGAACAGGCGTTGTGATGCGTTCACCTCCGGGTGAGAAGTGTTTGGAACTGGACCGTTTGCGGGATACCACTTGCCAATCATCTGGGAGGGTCCGCGGCGAGGGAGATCTGGAAGACCGCGACTGAGCGGCTGGCAGATCCGGAATGATGCCCCAGCGATGCAAAAGGGCCATACCTTCTTCTAGAGAAGCGATCGTCACAGTATTGCCTTGATGGGTAATAGACAATTGAGCCGGGTGCTTCCATTTATGCACGATTTGGTGGTTCCTCAGGGCTTTTGTTATGGTGGCGAGATTCCTACGCTTCTGGAGCATGTGCCTGGATAAGTCTGGCAGTATCTTGGCCTGCGGAAAGTCCCCAGGGAGAGCCTGAAGTTGTCTAGAGGCCAGAAGGATTCTGTCCTTTGTCTGGAAAAAATGCACACGGAGGAGCACATCCCGAGGCAGGTCTTGTGCAATGAAGTGAGGCTTAGGAATCCTGTGGATTCTGTCTATCTCCAATTCTGCTGCAGTTAGAGTAGGAACCAGTGCAGAGAAGAGATCAGTAGCCATTTTACGCAGATGTTGGGGCTGCACAGATTCGGGGATTCCCCTTAACTTTAAATTGTTCCTCCGAGACCTGTCCTCCAGGTCTGCAAGCTTGTCCTTTATCCAATCTATGTCATCCGTGTGATCATTATGAGCTGAGATGAGGGTATTGAGAGACAAAGAGCATTTAGACATGGAGGCCTTAGCAGCATCCATTCTCACCTCCAGCTGCTGCACATCATGTCTTGTCCGGGTAAGGCCCTGCATCAAATCCGTATGCAGTGATGACCAGAGGGAATGGAGCATTCCTTTAAGTAGAGTGCCAGAAATCGGATGATCACCCACTGGGAAAGCGGCAAAAGGATCCGCAGGCATTGTGCTCAATCCCCCGGGCTCCCCAGAGGAGGGTGCAGATTGATCCATCCCGCATGGCTGAGCGGGATCGGGGGGGGGAGAGCCCCAGAGGGGACGCTGCTTGGCCGGGCTCCTTGAGGAGGGAGAAGGGGGAGTGGAGGCACCGGAGGAGTTGCCACTATCCGGGTTGGCTACTTGCCTGTATGGCTTTACTCCGCCGCCCTGACTCCCTCCTCGGCTGGGTGCGTGCTGCGGGGGCCGGCCGGCGCCATCTTGCCGGAGTCCAGCCGAGCTGGAGATAAGAAATCTGTCCAGCTTGCGAGACTGGGATGGTCCCTTCTCGTTCCTCATCGTTCCCGGAGTCGATAGGGAGAGCTTGCGGCATTTAGCGCCCGCTGTGGAGGCTGTAGTCGGAAGATGTCCCGGGTGGCCGAGCGGAGCTGAAGGACTAAGCGGCCATCTTCAGTGCTGGAAGCCACGCCCTGAGTCTTACATGTTTTATGTGTTCAGATAAAGATTGAGAATAAATAAGTATATCGTCCAGATATACTACAACACAAACATCAAGTAAGTCTCTGAAGATGTCATTTATGAATCGTTGAAAGGCTGCGGGAGCATTACACAACCCGAATGGCATCACAAGGTACTCGAACAATCCGTATCTGGTTCTGAATGCTGTCTTCCATTCATCCCCATCACGGATTCGGATTAGGTTGTATGCCCCTTTCAGGTCCAATTTCGAAAATTCATGCTATTCATGCTCACACTTACTTCTGTATACTATGAAAGCCTACTGTACCTACAGCCAGCAAATACTACGTTATTTGCTGTCAGTTCAACCCATGTGAGCTATTTTTTTGGGGCCTATAAAGGCCGACACAGGGTCCTGATGAGATACACTCAAAATTATTAAAAGAGCTTAGTGGTGAGCTGGCAAAACCATTAACAGATTTATTTAACCAATCATTAGTAACAGGAGTCGTCCCGGAAGATTGGAAATTGGCAAATGTCGTGCCCATTCACAAGAAGGGTAGTAGGGAGGAATCGAGCAACTATAGACCAGTGAGTCTGACATCAATAGTAGGCAAATTAATGGAAACCCTATTAAAGGATAGGATTGTGGAACATCTTCAATCCCATGGATTGCAAGATGAAAAACAACATGGGTTTACTTCAGGGAGATCATGTCAAACAAATCTTATAGATTTTTTTGACTGGGTGACTAAAATAATAGACGGTGGAGGTGCAGTAGACATTGCATATCTAGATTTTAGTAAGGCTTTTGACACTGTCCCACATAGAAGTTTTATCAATAAACTGCAGTCATTGAGCATGGACTCCCATATTGTTGAGTGGATTAGGCAGTGGCTGGGGGGGCGTGGCCGGCGCGGGACCTTGATGGCAGCTTGATCCCTCGCTCCGGCTCCAGGGCTCCGCATCCAGCGACATCCGCACACCTACAAGCGGCATCCAGCCTTCTTTTTTACCGGGCAGCATCGCCCTATCACTCCTGCACCTGCAGCCATGACCGGGAGCGCAAAAACGAGAAGGGACCGAAGAAACTGACGGCCTTCTTCCCGCCGCCATCCCGGAGCGGCCGACAAGATGGCGCCGGCGGCTCGGGCCTTGCCGTTCCGGAGAGACAGCGGGAGCACTATTCGGATCTGCCGGACGATCGACCTCCCTGCGATCCTCCGCAGACAGGTACTGTGTCCCCCTGCACCCCTGAGCCTTCCAGCCCTACGTGCAGCAGTCCAGCCAAATCCAAGCTCCGGCTGGATGCACAGGCACAGGCCTCATACTCAGGCCGCACCACCTCCTCTCTGCTACCAGTATCCCTGGGGGTATCTCCTATTGCCGCTTTCCCTACTGTGGGACAACCCATACTGGACACTGCCCTAAAAGATATGATGTTTGCACTCCATACCTCCTTGCAATCTGACATAGTGGCCCTGGCTAATAGATTCACTACTGAGGTCCACTCCCTTGGGGATAGAGTCCATAATGTGGAGTCCTCCATGTCTGACATGGTATCTACTGTAAATGATCTAGTTGAAGCACATGACGAACACGTATCGGAACACCTGTGACTTAAAGCGAAAATAGCAGACCTAGAGGATCGCTCTAGGCGAAACAATTTAAAGATCCGGGGCATACCTGAATCGGTCCCGCCCGCAGAGCTACACAAATTTGCCCTGGAAGTTTTCTCCACGATTCTTCCTGGAGCTACTCCTCTGGACTTAACCATTGACCGCATACACCGGGTTCCTAAACCTCTATTTCTGCCTCAGCACACTCCCAGAGACATCCTGTTACGGGTGCACTTTTACCACATCAAGGAATCCATACTGCAAAAATCTAGATCACTGGGCCAATTTCCCGACCCATACGCCACTATACAAATATTTGCCGACCTCTCCAAGCACACTCTGGACATGAGGCGGCAGTTGTCCACTATAACGAAAGCACTCAGAAACCACAACCTTCCCTATAAATGGAAGCATCCTTCCAAAATAGTGGTAGAGAGGAACGGATCATCCCATTCCATTACCAACCTTGAGAGAGGTCTGTCACTGCTACAAACATGGGGTATCATCCCCGAAGCTGCACCCCCGGCTGGGGCCAAGAAACCCCCAAGCAAGATCCCTCAGCAATGGCACACTGTGCCCCACCAAAACCTGAGAGACACTTGATTATACACACCGGCTTCCGAGTCTGGTTCTTTCTGGTTACGTTTACCTTTCTTCCGCATTATTCTGGATGTCTACCAAGCAAAATGGATATACCTGGACCACCTAGCCTGCTTGGCTGATTAACTGTTTTACCCCCACCAGGAGACGGTCATATACCAATGATCTCCTTATTGTTCTTCATGCTGTTTTGTTCTACCTTTTGTCTTTTGTTTTCCCCCTTCCCATCCAGCAGGCACCCTTTTATCCATGACGATGTGACTACTGCGAAAGTCCACCTCTCCAGCTGGCACTCCAACAGGAGACCACAAACTCTTCTGCATCATCTGCAAGCTTCTGAAAACCCTATGCTCCACTTTCCACCAGTCCTTCATCTCTGCCTCCAGCCACCATCTGGTATCATCGGATCTGTGAGTAACCACACCGCACACACTCCCTTAGACCTCAATGACGGTTAAAATACTGTCACTGAATGCTAACGGCTTGAACCATCCAGCCAAGAGAGCCTCTCTGTGGCGTACAGCGTTGAGTCACAAAGCACAGATAGTCTGCGTTCAAGAGACTCACTTCCTAGACTCACATACCCCCTCCTGTGCACATAGAGATTTTCCCACCGTCTACACTGCATCTTGCCCGAAAAAGAGGAAAGGGGTATTAATAGCCGTACACAAGTCTGTGGACTTCTCCCTCCTATCCTCCATCGCTGATCCCAACGGTCGATTCCTTATATTGACGTGCCTTATAGATGGACTGCCGCTCACCATTGCTTCCGTTTATGCCCCCAATGTGCACCAGTTGCGGTTCCTCAATCGCACACTCAAAACTGTTAGACGGGCTCAAAAAGGATCTCTGATACTGTGCGGAGACTTTAACTTGCCACCGGACAGGACCCTCGACTCTACCGCCAGCTCCTCTAGGCTCCAGCCCTCACTGCAAGGATTTATCCACAAGCACGACTTGTTCGACGTGTGGAGGTGTCACCACCCCTCCGACAGGATGTTCTCTCACCATTCTGCTGTGCATAACTCGTATGCTCGTATTGACGTGATTTTGACTGACAAGGCAATCCTACGGAGGGCAGTGGACTCCGAGATAGCTCCTATAACCTGGTCCGACCATGCCCCGATCAGTATTACCCTAACAATCTCACCTAAGACCTCCACATCTAAGCCGTGGAGGGCGAGAGCAGAAGTTCTCAAAAACCCAGATACTGCTGATAGCCTCAAACATTCAGTGCTAGAATTCTTCCAGACCAATACGGGGTCGGTATCGGAGTCCGCTGTCCTCTGGAATGCCCATAAAGCATTTAGTAGAGGTGTGTTAATACAACTGCAACATAGACTGAACAAAAAAAGGACCCAAGCAATTGATAGACTTACAAGGGAGATAGCTACGGTAGAGACTCAAAATCAATCTGCCCCCTCAATGGCCCTTAAACACCAACTTATGGCTCTTAGACAGGAACTCAGGTCCTACCTGCTAGATTCCTATGAACGTGACCTCCGTAGATCCAGGGCGAGATACTACGCCACCAGCAACAAGGCGGGCAAACTGCTTGCAGCCAAACTGAAAGGCCAGCGTACTAAAAATAGGATTAATTCCATTAAACACCCATTTACCGGAGCCAAGCTGCATGACCCCAAGGACATAGCTAACGCGTTCAGCAGCTACTACGACTCCTTGTATAACCTCCAAGCGTCCCAACCATCTTCACCCACACCGGAACTCATCAACGCATTCTTAGATTCCATAGAGCTTCCTAAATTACTTCCCGCACAACTCGCACAGCTCAATCGGCCCTTTACAGTAGATGAAGTAAAAACAGCCATTGCATCACTGCCGTCCGGGAAATCTCCTGGCCCGGACGGGGTGATCAATGAGTACTACCATCTTCTCAGTGATATTCTAGCCCCGCACCTGTGCGCGGTCTTCAATGAGGCAGCACTATCGTCCTCCTTCCCCTCAGAGATGCTTACTGCCACAATTGTCACCCTTCCTAAACCCGGCAAGAATCCCGATACCCCACAAAATTTCCGCCCAATATCCTTATTAAATACGGACGTGAAAATCTATGCCAAGACGGTTGCCACTAGATTAATGACTTACATGCCACAACTTATCCACAAGGATCAGGCAGGATTCACTAAAGGCAGGCAATCTGCAGACGCCACAAGGCGACTCATTAACATCATACACGCCGCTCATGCCTCCAGAACGCCTTCTCTGCTCCTATCTTTGGATGCAGAGAAGGCGTTTGACCGAGTACACTGGGGCTACCTGAGGGAAGTTCTCCAACGTTTTGGTATAAGAGGAACCATGTTCTCCACGATCATGGCCTTGTATGCTAATCCCTCAGCCCAGGTCCTGGTGGATAACACACTATCGGCACCATTCGCAATCACGAATGGGACGAGGCAGGGATGCCCCCTGTCTCCTCTCATTTTCAACCTGGCGATAGAACCCCTTGCCCAAAAGATCAGGTCGGACCCGCAAATTTCGGGCATCACAGCAGACTCTTTAGAACATCGCATCAGTCTCTTCGCAGACGATGTCATTCTTATGATATCGAACCCAAACACCTCCTTACCGCGCATAAAGCAAATCCTCACGGACTTTGGGGACATATCCCTGTACAAAGTCAATGAGAACAAATCTAACATCCTAGACCTGGGTGTAGATGGCATTACTAGAAACCTTATAACCCGATCCTTCCCGTACAAATGGTCTGATCAGGGCATTACCTACCTGGGAATCACACTCACTAGGACCGCAGACAGCTTATTTAGAGCCAACTATGTCCCTTTTAAATCGCAACTCTCCACTGAACTCCAATCTCTCTCCAAGTTTGAACTTACTTGGTCCGGGAGACTGGCAGCCTTCAAAATGTGCACATTGCCTAAGCTGCTGTACTTATACAGGTCCTTACCGATACCTGTACCCAAAACATACATTAGTTCCCTCCAGGTTATGCTGTCCAGATACCTCTGGCAAGGCAAACGCGCTAGATGCGCTAGATTCATACTGATGAAATCCAGGAGTGTGGGAGGTGCATCTGTGCCAAATCTGTTGGATTACTATTGGGCTACCATACTGTCACAAATGCGAACTTGGTTCCTACCGACTCCAGATACTACCTGGGGCCTGATGGAACGGGCAACGACCCCTGAAGCCAATTTACGCACCTGGCTCTGCAGCAGGAAGCAAGGCGATCGCCTTCCCAAATATGTATCGCCAACTATTAGAGCAACAGTAGTGGCGTGGCTGCACCTCACACACACTAAATGGAAGAACACCCCACTTATCGAAATCCCCTTTCCGGTAATGGGATTATCTCAACTAATACCTAACTTAGACCTCCATGCTTGGCGGGAATACCCCCCTATATACCTGAGTGACTTACACCACAATAGCAAGGAAAAATCATTTGAAACACTGACAGCTGAATTGCACCTAGGTAAAGGAGAATGGCTCTGTTATAACCAAATACTCTCTTGCATTCGCAAAAACCCGCAGCTCCGAGCCAGAGTCCCTGTTAATGTCTGGCACTTCCTAACCACACCCCTAAGGTCCGCTAAGGGCATCTCGCTTTTTTACTCCACCTTGAGTGAAAAGGAGGTATTCACCAAAACTAACCCCCTTATAAAATGGGAACAAGATCTGGAGTGCACCTTCTCTTCATCACAGTGGAAAAAAGCCATAGTGTCGAGTCAAAAAGCCACGTTAAGCGCCTCCCTGAGAGAACTCTACCTAAAAGTGTCCCTGAGATGGTACATCACGCCGAACGTGATAGCAAAATTTGCTCCGTCAGCCCAACCCACCTGCTGGCGGGGTTGCGGCTCTCAGGGCAATCTGTTACATATACTGTGGACATGCCCCCCCATACTGGCACTTTGGAGGGAAGTGTTCGCCCTGATATCACGACTACTGGAGCTCCAAGTGCAGCCCTCCCCTAGTCTGGCTCTGCTCCATATCCCGATAGATAACATCCCGCTGAGGTCCCGCAAAATGGTGATTAATATACTGCTGGCAACTAAACTAAATATTACAAGGAGGTGGAAAGATCCCCAACCACCGTCTATCTCAGAGGTAATAGCCACAACCCAAACTCATAAAATGTTTGAGCTACTCATGGCACCTACTCACGATGCATATACAAGAGAAATGTCATGGTGGCAGACATGGACAGATTGGTATTCCTCCCATCTTACCTTATGATCACAGGAATGTTAGGAAATATTGTATTGTGCCACTAGATGGCACCCTAGGCCATACTAGGTAGTATGAGAATGCAAAATAGTTTATACTGTGGTTGCTGGTTATAATGGATATTCTTATCTTATCTTCTTTTGAGTACGCTAATTTGTGTTAAGCCTGCTCCCCCTTTGTTCCCCAAATTTTTGTTCACATGTTTCTTACTCTGTATGTTTGAAAAATCAATAAAAACTATTTGAAAGGATTAGGCAGTGGCTGAGTGACAGACAACCGAGGGTTGTAATCAATGGAGAACATTCAGAACAAGGTTATGTTACCAGTGGGATACCTCAGGGATCTGTACTGGGACAAATTTTGTTTAATATCTTCATAAGTGATATTGCAAAAGGCCTCGATGGTAAGGTTTGTCTTTTTGCTGATGACACAAAGATATGTAACAGGGTTGATGTTCCTGGAGGGAGACGCCAAATGGAAAAAAGATTTAGGAAAACTAGAAGAATGGTCAGAACTCTGGCAACTGAAATTTAATGTGGATAAGTGCAGAATATAGAATATTTGACACAGTCCTGACCTCAGTATCTGAGGAAAGGGATTTAGGAGTAATTATTTCAGAAGACTTAAAGGTGGGAAGACAATGTAATAGAGCAGCACGAAATGCCAGCAGAATGCTTGGATGTATAGGGAGAGGTATAAGCAGTAGAAAGAGAGAAGTGCTTATGCCGCTGTACAGAACACTGGTGAGACCTCACTTGGAGTATTGTGCGCAGTACTGGAGGCCATATCTCCAGAAGGATATAGATACTCTAGAGAGAGTTCAGAGAAGAGCTACTAAACTAGTACATGGATTGCAGGAAAAAAAAACTTACCAGGAAAGGTTAAAGGACCTTAACATGTATAGCTTGGAAGAAAGAAGAGACAAAGGGGATATGATAGAAACTTTTAAATACATAAAGGGAATCAACTCGGTAAAGGAGGAGAGCATATTTAAAAGAAGAAAAACTACCACAAGAGGACACCGTTTTAAATTAGAGGGGCAAAGGTTTAAAAGTAATATGAGGAAGTATTACTTTACTGAGAGAGTAGTGGATGCATGGGATAGCCTTCCTGCAGAAGTGGTAGCTGCAAATACAGTGACGGAGTTTAAGCATGCATGGAATAAGCATAAGGCTATCCTTCATGTAAGATAGGGCCAGGGACTATTCATAGGATTCAGATATATTGGGCAGACTAGATGGGCCAAATGGTTCTTATCTGCCGACACATTCTATGTTTCTATGTTTCTATGACACTTCTGTATCCTGTGAATGCCTACTGTACCTCTAGCCATGAAATACTACGTTCTTTGCTGTCAGTTCAACCCATGTGAGCTTATTTTTGGAGCCTTCTCCCTGCCGCGGAAGTGGTGAGATGCCAAGCCAACTTTCCTTTCCTTTGGGCGTCCTCCTCTATCCCCTATCTGGGCATCCACATACCACGCACCCTCTCTTCCCTCTTTGATGCCAACTACAAAACCCTCCTGTCATCTATTTGCTCGGATCTTCGCTCCTGGAGGAACCTCCGAATCTCATGGTTTGGAAGAGCAACCTTGCTCAAGATGTCCATCCTTCCGAGGCTTTTGTATCTCTTCCAAGTGGTGCCGATCCACCTTCCTCAGTCGTTTTTCTCGACTCTTCGGTCCAGCAGCTCACAATTTATTTGGAATAGTAAACCCCCCAGAATCATATTCTCTCGCCTAATGGCACCTAAACACAGAGGAGGCCTGGGAATCCCCGACATTTCGAGTTACTATAAAGCCTGTCTCCTTACTCGGCTTCTGGACTGGAGCCTCCATTCCTCTTGTAAAGCGGTCGTGGAACTTGAAAATGCTTTCTCGCTGACCCCATTACACCTGCTTGCCTGGATGCCCCTATCAGCCGTACCCCAGGCCCTCAAGCGCCACCCGCTGATTGGCCCCCCTCTTATGGTGCATGACAAGTGGCATAAAAAACTACAGATAGACCCGCGTGCGGGTCCCCTGACCTCCCTCAGAAGGAACCCTGCCTTAACACCCGGCATGTCGGCCAACTTTCTTAGACATTGTTGGCCTCACCGCGATGTGTTTGCCATGCACTTTTTCAGCGATGGCACTCTCATGTCCTGGGAGACGATTAACCGCTCCCTGAATTCTAACACTCTTCCTCTATGGTCGTACTTTCAGATACGCCACTTTCTTTCGACCACGTCTTCCTCCAGGGACTGGGCGAGACCCCTGATGCCCCCTGAGGCCCTTTGCACCCGAGCCAGACCACAACGGCACCTGATCTCTGAACTCTATGGCCACCTGCTTGACGCGCCCCTGGCATCCTCAGCCTCATTTGCCCAGGCCTGGTCTCGGGATCTACAACTCTCTCTCCCTGAGAGGGATTTGGAGTCCATATGCCGCTCCGTCCACCAGACTTCTATCAATGTAACTACGCAAGAAAATGGATACAAGATTCTGGGGGGCGTGGTGACCGCCGAGCAAGATGGCCGCTTGACCGAGGAGCTCCAGCCAGTGCTCAGCCTTAATCATATCTACGGCCCGACATAGCCACTCCACGACCTCGGAAGCAGCCAATCCTTGTGGGGGAACAGCCAGTGCGCACCACCGAGATGACCCGAAGGAACAAGGGAGTCCTGCCGGTCCGCAAACTGTCCGAATTCTTCGGACCGCTGCCGCCTGGTCTCCGCCAACATGGCGGCGGAGACATCCCATAATCCGGCCAGCCACGTCCTCTACCGCCCGAGTCGCGAGCGGGTGACGTCACAACGGCGCCAATTGCGGCGCGGACACAGGACACACT
The DNA here is from genome assembly GCF_965119305.1 of Pelophylax lessonae. Lineage (NCBI taxonomy): Eukaryota > Metazoa > Chordata > Amphibia > Anura > Ranidae > Pelophylax > Pelophylax lessonae. Next base: position 67,286 of record NW_028120024.1, on the reverse strand, counting down.
CCCGATGCGGCTGGCGCGGTCAGCGGACTCTTCTCCCTCCACCCCGTCGGCCCAGAGCCCGGCGAAATCTCGTCCACGGAGAGACTCCTTGACGATGCAGGCGACCACATCATCCATGGAGGTGAGCAACACGTCTAACGCCCCATGCACACCTTGGGCCTACTCTCCACCACCAGAACCGTTTGCAAACATAGCAACCACGGGACAACCAGTATCAGACACTACCCTTAAGGACATGCTGTCAATGCTACACTCGTCCATGCAGGCTAATATCCAAGCCTCCATCTCCTATTGCCAGAGGGAACTGCATGGCCTAGGAGACAGGGTGCAGAATGTAGAGGAAAGGATGGAGGAATTCACTGTATCCTACAATACCCTAGTAGACGCTCACACATCCCACCAGGAAGACATACACCGCATGCAGGCAAAGATTGCAGACCTTGAGGACAGATTGAGGCGTAACAACCTCAAAATAAGAGGGATCCCTGAAACGGTCCAACCCAACCAATTGCCCTCCTTTGTTCGTGATCTGTTTCATAAAGTGGTGCCTGAACTTTCTAATGAGGACCTCACTATAGACCGCATTCACCGAATCCCCAAGCCATCCTTCCTGCCGCAAGACATACCTAGAGATGTCCTCCTGAGGATACACTTCTTTCAAGCTAAGGAGAAGATATTGGACTCATTCAGGAGGAAAGATCGCCTCCCGGATATTGCATCGACCCTTCAGGTCCTACCTGATTACTCTCAATATACACTCCAATTGAGAAGGAATCCGAATTCCATAACTATGGCCCTGAGGAACAATAAAATCATATATAAGTGGAAATATCCCGCCAAGTTGTACGTGACCCACATGGGGTCCACCTCCCAAATCACTTCTATGGAGCAAGGCCTCCGTCTCCTCAAGCAGTGGCACATCCTCCCAGACGCCACCGACCAACGACCTAGACCTTCAGACCCTCCACTACCACGATTGCAACCTGAATGGCACACAGTGTCTAGGCCTTCCAGATCCAGGTCCTCTCATCGCTCAAAGTGATGGTGACATTTACACTTGAGGCTGGGCACACTGGCCCTCCCGCTCTTTGAAGCACCTGCTAACGTGCTAGCAACCCCACCGACCGTGCAGCAACAGCTGCTCTTATGGTCCATCAGGACCGTGTTCTTTTTACCTTTCTTGTTTTGTCTTGTTTTACACAATTTTTTTCAGAACAGGACTCCGCTACGAATGTAGCAACACCTATGAAAAGTTGTTCCAGTTCTCCACAATGTGTTCCGGACTTCCATCTCATCTTCATCTACACATACCGCCAACCTTCATGCGACCGATCCCTGGATGGTCTCCACTCTTCATCTCACAGCTGCTTCTGTGACCTCCTACCAGGTACCTCTAAGTCTTCTCCCACACCATGTTCTTATGGTTTACTCACGCCCTTACACCAAGGTCCCACTACGGACTTTCTGAACTTCCACAAACCCAGCCATGTCCTTGCAACTTTTGTCGTTGAATGTTAAGGGGCTAAACTACCCCGTGAAACGTTTCTCAATGTGGAAGGAGGCAAAGTCACACAAGGCGGATGTCCTAGCCATTCAGGAAACCCATTTTAAGCAAGGCTCCGCACCTCGCTGCTCACACCCGGACTACCCCCGTGTCTTTATGGCAAACTCCCCTGAAAAGAAACGAGGAACCCTGCTGGCTATTAGCAACTCTGTGACCTTCACCTATTCTAGGGTGGTGGAGGACACAGACGGGAGATTCATTATTTTGAACTGTAATATTGATGAATGTGATTATACTATTGTAAATGTGTATGCCCCCAACCGACACCAGATCAAATTCCTGAGAAAACTATTTGCAAAAATTTGTAAACTCACAGTAGGCAAACTGATCATATGTGGAGATTTTAACACTGTAGCAGACCCTGCCATGGACTCGACCTCCGGAGGTAAAACCTTGTCCTCATCCATGGCAGCTCTCCTACACGCGGAAAATCTACATGACATTTGGAGATACCAACATGCAGAGGAGAGGGACTATACCTTCTTCTCGGCTAGCCACTTAACCTACTCCAGGATTGACATGTTTCTGACAGATTCGACGACCCTGCCCTTGGTGCTACACACGTCCATCTCCCCCATCACGTGGTCAGACCATGCAGCCATACATATGTCCATTTCTACCTCGGCTTCCCAGCCGTCGTCCTACATATGGAGATGTAACAACTCAATCCTGTCAGACCCCGACTCCCTCAAACATCTCCAAACCCAACTCAGGGACTTCTTCACACACAACGCCATCCCAGACACAGACCCATTCACGCTTTGGAATGCCCATAAGGACTATGTAAGAGGAATCCTCATACAATTAGCGTCCAGGTTAAAAAATAAGTATCAGAAATCGCTTAGAGACACCCTCGAGGACATCAAATCCCTGGAAGAGGCCAGCAAACAACACCCCTCCCAAACACTAGCCTCCAAATTGTCTACCCTTAGGACAGAACTTGGCAGGCTCCTGCTTGTCAACCATGACAAAATGCTGGCGAAGCTCCGTCTCCAATATTATTCGGCACACAACAAGGCTGGCAAGTTTCTAGCCTCCAGGCTTAAAGCCAGGAGGGTCAAATCTAAGATAGCGTTCGTCACCCACCCCCCACACGGGTAAAAAAACACACTCACCCCCAACAAATTGCGGACGCTTTCGTCGACTACTACGGATCCCTATATAACCTTCGCGATGACACGGCCACACACAACCCGTCGACGTCTGAAATCCACACCTTCCTAAATCGCATGAACTTGCCCACCCTTACGCCTGAAGACCTAGCATCCCTCAATGCCCCCTTCACGTCTAAGGAACTTTCTCAGACTATTAAGTGTACACCTTTAAATAAATCTCCGGGCCCAGACGGATTGACAAATGAGTACTACAGGTCACTCTAGGACATTCTCTCACCCCACATGCTGTCAGCTTTCTCCTCAGCTGCTGCCTCGGGCATCTTCCCTGCGGAGATGCTCCAGGCAAACATTATAACCCTCCCCAAACTGGGTAAACCCCCTACTACCCCGGCAAACTTTAGACCCATATCCCTGCTAAATAACCAAGTCAAACTATATGCTAAACTCCTCGCTAACCGCCTCGCACGGTTTTTGCCGACATTGCTTGCGGGAGACCAAATGGGCTTTGTCCGGGGAAGGCAAGCCCCTGACGCGACCAGAAGGGTGATCAACCTAATGCACCATGCCGAGAGTTCCAAAACGCCTTCTCTGCTTCTTTCCATAGACGCAGAGAAGGCGTTCGACCGGATCCACTGGGGCTACATGGACTTGGTTCTACGTAAGTTTGGGTTCTCAGGTCAGATCCTGTCTGCCATTGTGGCTTTATATTCCTCCCCATCCGCCAAGGTGCTCTCCGCTGGCATGCTCTCTAAATCCTTTAATATCACCAATGGTACGCGGCAGGGGTGCCCCTTGTCGCCCCTCATCTTCAACTTGCTAATAGAACCACTGGCGGAACTGCTCCGCACCTCCTCCATGGTATCAGGCTTCAAATTTGGCTCCTCCAGGCATGTCATCACCCTATTTGCGGACGACGTTATCTTGAGCCTAACAAACCCTATAGTGTCCCTCCCAGCGGCTCATAAAATTCTTCAGGACTTTAGCAATGTGTCCTTCTATAAAGTAAATTTTGGAAAATCCGAAATCTTAGGCATGAATATACTTGAAAATACCCGCAAACACCTCCAAACACAACTATCATACACATGGACATCTGGAACGCTAAAATATCTAGGGATCCAGCTAGCATTCCCTACATCCAATTTGTTACATTCCAACATGAAATCCCTACTCTCCACTCTAACAGCAGATACTAACGGTATCAAGTCATCCGAATTCTCCTGGACGGGACGAATAGCGGCATTCAAAATGCTTTGCCTACCAAAAATTTTATATATATTTCGCACCCTCCCGGTACAAATTACTGGTACATACTTCACTTCCATATCCAAAATCCTTTGCACATTCATATGGCAAAGGAAAAGGGCCAGGTGTTCTTACTCACATATGATACGTCACAAAAAGGCAGGAGGGCTAGGGCTACCGGATATAACGGACTACTACCACGCGACGAGACTAACCCCCCTCCAATACTGGTTCTCCTCCACAGACCGCCTCCCCTGGTTACCAATAGAAGCGGCGCTAACGCGATCGCCGGATCTTAGTTTATTGCTTCTTGCAGATGCATGGAAACCTCTAGATCTGAGGACATTGCCAATTACATCTCAAGCGTCACTGCGCTCCTGGCGGGTCCTTATCGCACGGAAGCCCACACATCCGACAGACTTGTTGATCCCTGTACCTTTAAAAGTGTTTAATGTTCTTCTTCCGTATACGACGACCAACGTGTTCACGGCCGCGGGCGTACAGACAGTATCCCAACTGTATCAGCAAGACTCACTCAAATCCTTCCATGACCTCCAAATTGAATTTAATCTCCCCCACAAAGCTATGTTCTCATATAACGCCATAGTCAGTTTCTTACGCAAGAATCCCCTGCCCCAACTACGGATAACTTCCCCCTTGTGGCGATTCCTTACTAATACAGAGACCCCTGTAAAAAGGCATCTCCCTCTTTTACAACTTTATGGGCTGCAAGAACACTTTCCACAAAACGTCACACATGGTCAAGTGGGAGGGAGAACTTCAGACACCCTATTCCGATTCCCAGTGGAAAACGGCGATTCAAACGTCCTACGCTGCCTCCCGATGCATAAACCACTGGGAACAAATGCAAAAACCTCTGACCAGGTGGTACCTTACACCGTACCGCCTGTCTAACTTCTTTAATTCCCAGAGCCCGCTTTGCTGGCGCAACTGTGATCAAGTTGGCACTATTTCCCATATCTTCTGGCATTGTAAAAGTTTAACCAGCTTTTGGAGGAGGGTGTTTGAGGTTCTTTCGGTCACCACGGGTATACTCACTAAACTTTCTTGATGACTGAGTTCTGAAAATGTACCTCTTTATGTTTTGTTCGGAAACGTTATATATATGAATCTGATTACCTTCATAATTTGTTGTACTGTTTTATAAAATTAATAAAAATCTATTGAAAGTAAAAAGTAACTAATTACCAGGGAAAGTAACTATTGCGTTACTTTAAAAAAAATATTTAAATATGTCAAATAATTTATATGCCCCTTGTATGCGTGGTATTTGGTTAGTGGTACCTGCGTGGTATTTGCTGAGAGTGGCATTGTGCTACCTGCGTGGTAAACTGCTGGTGTATAGGGTGGGTGGGTAGGTGTATTTGGGGGTCAGTGGGTGTATAGAGTGGGTAGATAGGTGTATATAGGGGTCAGTGGGTGTATAGAGGGGTCAGTGGGTGTATAGGGAGGGTGGGTAGGTGTATATAGGGGTCAGTGGGTGTATAGAGTGGGTGGGTAGGTGTATATAGGGGTAAGTGGGTGTATAGGGTGGGTGGGTAGGTGTATATAGGGGTCAGTGGGTGTATAGGGAGGGTGGGTAGGTGTATATAGGGGTCAGTGGGTGTATAGGGTGGGTGGGTAGGTGTATATAGGCGTCAATGGGTGTATAGGGTGGGTAGGTGGTAGTGGTGGTGGCTGATGGTGGTGTGGTGCACTGTGGGGGTCCTCCTGTCTTGACTGTCTGTTACTGAGTTTTTTTTTTGTTTTGGTACCTGTTGTGCTGCTGGTGGAGATGCTGGCTGCCTGGCTGCTGGTGGAGATGCTGGCTGCCTGGCTGCTGGTGGAGATGCGGGCTGCCTGGCTGCTGGTGGAGATGCTGGCTGCTGGTGGAGATGCAGGCTGCCTGGCTGCTGGTGGAGGTGCTGCCTGGCTGCTGGTGGCCAGCCAAGCACACTGGGCTGGCTGCGTCCTCCTCCTCCAGGCCTGTGCTGTTGCTTCTCTCTCTCTCATTGACTGAGGCCAGTGCTGCGGACAGCGCTGGCCTCGGTCATAGAGGAGAGGAGGAATTACACTACTGCCATCTAGTGGCGGTAGATGTAATTGCGGTAAGGAAGCCAAAGTAATTTCAACTGCATTACCTTGACGGGACGAGTAGTCAGTTAGATTACTCGTTACCCTCTAAAGTAACTGCGTTAATTAACGCCGTTTACTTTAATGCAGTTACTTCCATCACTGGTGGAGACACACAGTTTTAAAAGCCTTATGTCGGTGGCTGTCCCACAGTATGTCGTGCCCAGCCGCCACTACTTTTCCAGGCAAGCCATCCCTTCCCTGCACGCACAACCAAGTGGGGGAAAAAAATCAGGTGTGCACTGCGCAACGCCATCTGTGGCAAGGTCCACCTAACTACCGATATGTGGACCAGTAAGCACGGTCAGGGGCGTTATATCTCCCTAACAGCACACTAGGTAAATGCAGTGGCGGCTGGGCCTGAGACGGATAGCAGTTTGGTGCATGTCCTTCCACCACCAAGGATTGCAGGGTGCTTCAGTTTGCCTCCTGTTCCTAACTCCTCCTACTCCGCTTCCTCATCCTCTACCGCCTCCTCATCCGGTCAGCGTAACACCTTCACAACCAACTTCAGCACAGCCAGGGGTAAACAACAGCAGGCAGTTTTAAAACTTGCCTTTTTGGGGGAAAAACCCACCCACACCGCACAGGAGTTGTGGAGGGGCATTCAACAGCAGACCGATGAGTGGTTGTTGCCAGTGAGCCTCAAGCCCGGCCTGGTGGTGTGCGATAACGGGCGAAATCTCGCAGCAGCTCTGGGCCTAGCCGGTTTGACACACATCCCTTGCCTGGCGCATGTGCTGAATTTGGTGGTGCAGAGGTTCCTTAGAAATTACCCCGATATGTCAGAGCTGCTGCAGAAAGTGTGGGCCGTATGTGCGCACTTTTGGCGTTCTCACCCTGCTGCTGCTCGCCTGTCAGCACTGCAGCGTAACTTCGGCCTTCCCGCTCACCGCCTCATATGTGACATGCCCACAAGGTGGAACACCACCTTGCACATGCTGGCCAGACTGTGTGAGCAGCAGCAGGCCATAGTGGAGTTTCAGCTGCAGCACGCACGCGTGAGTCGCTCTGCGGAACAGCACCACTTCACCACCAATAACGAGACCTGTGTGTCTTGTTGCACTGTTTCGAGTACTCCACCAACATGGCCAGTGCCGATGACGCCGTTCTCAGCTTAACTATCCCACTTCTATGCCTTCTTGAAAAAACGCTTCGGGCGATGATGGAAGAGGATGTGGCACAGGATGAGTAGGAGGAGGAGGAGGATGAAGAGGTAACATTTCCAAGGCTTTCAGGGCAGTCATTCACAACTGGCACCGAGGGTGGGTTCCTACACCCACAAACACCAGGTACACAATTGTCCAGCAGGGGCACAGTTATGGAGAATGACGAGGATGAGGAGGAGGAGATGGAGGAGGAGATGGAACCATGTTCACAGCAGGGTGGCACCCAGGCCAGCTCATTGCCATCACTGGCTGGGGGGATAAAGAAGACAAAGACAATACACCTCCCACAGAGGACAGCTTTTTGTTGCCTCTGGGCAGCCTGGCACACATGAGCGATTACATGCTGCAGTGTCTCCGCAATGATCCTCGAGTTTCCCACATTGTAACTTGTGCCGATTACTGGGTGGCCATGCTGCTGGATCCCCGTTACAAGGACAATGCACCGTCCTTAATTCCCTCACTGGAGCGTGATTGGAAGCTGCACGAGTACAAGCGCACGCTGGTAAACACACTGCTGGTGGCATTTCCACCTGACAGCGGGGGCAGAGTGGAAGCACAAGGCCAAGGCAGAGAACAAGGAAGAGGTCGCCAACGCAGCCAAGGTACCGCCAGCACCTCAGAAGTAAGGGTTAGCATTGCCGGAATGTGGAAAAGCTTTGTCAGCACGCCACAACAAGCAGCAGCACCACCAGCTGATATGGAACGTCTTAGCAGGAGGCAGAATTTCACTAACATGGTGGAGCAGTATGTGTGCACACGCCTAGACGTACTAAATGTGGGGTCTGCCCCCTTCAACTTCTGGGTCTCCAAGTTGGGCACATGGCCTGAGCTTGCCCTTTATGCCTTGGAAGTGCTGGCCTGCCCTGCAGCCAGTGTATTATCTGAATGTGTATTTAGCACGTCTGGGGGCGTTATCACAGACAAGCGCAGCCGCCTGTCCAGAGCCAATGTGGACAAGCTCACGTTCATTAAAATGAACCAGGCATGGATCCCACAGGATTTGTCTGTACCTTGAGCAGAATAGACATGTCTAACAGCCTTACCCAGCCATTGTTGTATTTGATCTTTCTTACTCTTTTGGGGTGTACCCTAATTTAAAAAAAAAAAATAATAATTAAAAACCAAAACCAGTGTTGGCTACCTTGTCCTCCTCCACCGCTGCCGCTGCTTCCACCTACACTGCCATATCCACCGTCACCTCAACCTCCTACTCCATATGGGCCTCGTCCTCCTCCTACATCATTCAAGATTATTATTTTTTATTTGTATGTATTTTATGTTATTTTAAGTTATTTCCCTATCCACATTTTTTTGCAGAGCACTTGCCATGCTCTTAAGAAGATGTTGCTGCCATTTGCAGCCCTCTAGCCCTTTCCATGTGTTCTTCAGGGCCATGTATTTACCGGCTGCTGTCAGTTCTGGTGCTGTAAAAAAAAAAAAAATTAGGACAACTTTTCCAATTGCAATACTTCTGTTACTTCTGTTATGACATTGTCCATGTGGTGGGACTATTTGTACACAGCTAATAAGTCTTTTTGTGGCTGCAAATATGTCCTAAAGCTTTTTTGAAGTTTGCCCCCCATTTAAATCAATGGGGCCCGCCGCAAACTTGCGGTTCGGGACATTTGAGAAGGTTTGCCGCTAACGTTCGCGAACCGCCCCTGCTAATGTTCGTCCATCACTACAGGAGGATGACAGCAAAATGAGGAGTGTTTAATACAGTAGACCCGGCAGGGGTGTCAAACTGGTGGCCCTGCAGCTGTTGCGGAAACTACAAGTCCTATCATGCCTCTGCCTGTGGGAGTCATGCTTGTAACTGTCAGCCTCACAATGCATCATGGGACTTGTAGTTCCTTAACAGCTGGAGGGCCACCTGTTTGAAACCTGTGCAAGGAACCACAGAACCCAGCACTGCCCTGCTTCCCTATACTGTATGCTGTAACTAGGATAGATTTACAAATCTTACAGAGCAGAAGATATGTATGTCTGCAGAAAGATGGTCTGTGGGTGTTACTACTTTGTTCCTCATTGGTTCTAAAATCATCCTAATAGAGACTATTGCATTAATAAACTCAGGATTCTGACTTTCAAACTCAGAATTATGTAAAACAAAAACAAAAAAAATCAAGTTCAGAATTTTTTTTTTTTTTTTTTTTTTTTTTTTTTTAATGATGGCCCCAGGGCTCTTCCATAGTCTCCACTAATCTTCCAAATAAACAGATATTAAAAAAAGAAAAAAATAAAAAAAGTGTAGATATTGGTAAAGATGCTAAACATGTACAATGACAAAGGAAAAATCTTCTAGTTTTTACTTCTATAAAGGACTGTGTGCTGTCCGAGGTGATATTGCGATCAGATTTGTATGTAGCTGATACTTTGTACATATTTTGTGTCATTTAGCTATCAGGCAGCTATGGCTTTATTTATTGACATCGATCTGCTGTTGATGATGGAAATAGATACAAATAGACAAAGATTTGGCTGGGCTGATTGAATAGATGCAATGTTTCGTTTTTCTTGCTTCTCTCCCCCATTGTGTTGTGGGATAAAAGCTCCGCGATCTTCCCAACGTGTGATTTGAGATAAAGTAACAATGTAAGGCGGGAGATTGTGGAGGATGTTTTATTGTAAGAATGTGTGAGTATTTTTTATTCAGCTCTGCCACCTTGTGGTGATTCATGGTAGAACAGTTGGGTGTGTGTGCAGTACAAGGCGATGAATAGGGAATGTATAGAGGCAGAAAGTGGAGATGATCTCCGCAATAAATCTAGAATCAGGATGGGAATAGGAGGAAAGTTCGATCCATTCTCCTCCCAGTCTGATCGATTTACAGTACTTCTCTACTAAATATCATTGTTATTGCCCCCCCCCAAGAGCCGGACATACCTGGCTTTAATTATTTATTTTCTTTATTAAGTAATATATTTTTATTGTGATAAAATGTATTAATAAAGTGCACTCTACAGGCAAACACTTTGTCTCCTTATCACACTCAGACTTGTTATACAGGTGAGCAGTAATGAGAGGAAATGTGATCATAGAACATCATTCTCTCATCTCTTTTCATTCCAATCTTTCTATGCTGATCGTCTACTCACCGCTAAACTCCTCCAACCAAAACCATACCCTCCTTCATAGACCCGCAATGTCACATCACATTATAATTCATTGTTCAGGAAATTATTTCTTCTCTTGGCTATTAAAAGACTACGCCTATGATGGATCAGAGTTTCTACTTTTAAATCTCCCGCCATAATTCTACTGGCCAATAGGAAGATCTAGCCGCAACCCGACATTGTAGAAGTTCTATTCATAGATCTGCTCATCTTCCTCCAAATCACATCAACACCAAATCCTCGACGATTACTGCCACAAATCCGCAAATTAATCCGAATCAATTATTTTATATTCTCAAACCCAACGGATCTTCTCAGAGCCACCCACTTCTATCTTAGGATCCGGACATACATGTTTAGGAGATTTGATTTTATATTTACACACCGAAGATTGTGATCCGGGTGGGGGGACAATGTGCTACAATGACACCTGTCCGTCCTAACAGCGAATTCGAGTTTATATATATATATATATATATATATATATATATATATATATATATATATATATATATATATATATATTTTTTTTTTTTTTTTTTTTTTTTTAGGTTATAAATAATTGTTTATTTCGTATTTAATGTGCAGGAACGATGTGATCTACTTGCAGGGATTGGATTTTATCTTCCTCCATCCTTTCATTCTGCTGAATATCTTCTGGAGATCAGAGATCATTCAATATTAAATACCAAACAAACATCCCCCATCTGAAAAGGAACACAGATCTCACACCCTGCTTCACACTCCTTGGAAGAAAAATACATTGTATTATTGGAAGAAAACGCCCAGAACTGTGATTGGTGCAATTTTCACATTCTATAATTCAAATTTCCCGCCATTCTATGGAACGTTCCAATTATCTCAGATAGATTAATCCGACACTAAAATCTGATATCTTTTCCTCCGGGAACATCGATCATCCGTCCTCTGAATTGTCGGGCAGTTTATCTAACCATGAATAATAAATACGTTAGAAATATAAATGTCACATTTCTTCCAGTCTTTTCTTTTACTTCACTATACAGAATCCGCCCTGCTAGAGAATGTTTCCTATAGAGATCAATGAAAAGTCTACTGAACAAGTATTGTACAATATTGTTTCATGTCTGATCGGCCCCCTCATTAGAAATAACACTGTTTCTTAGTAAATTAAGAATATATATATATATATATATATATATATATATAAAATCATGGCATGTCAGAAAAAATGTGCAATGAATCAATAAATAAACTATTGCGCTTCTAATGAATTACATCAGTTTCAATTCAGAAAAAAAAAATATGTAAAAGCTTCTAAATAAATGAACTTCTCTGCAGTGTAATAAATGACTGAACCCCGCCCCCTTCTCAGCATGTCTCCCATCAGGTCCGCTCAGCCTGTGAACTGTCTGAAGATGTGTGTATTTGTTCTCTTTTCACAATAATGCTTTATAAATATGAAATTACTATGAACAATGGAAACTGGTTACTTTGTTTCTGGTATAATGTGATAAGTTTCCTGTTCTCCATGTAATCTCCAGGAATAAATCGAAAATACATGAGAAGAAGGAATAAAATAATCTTCTTGGAAATGTATTGCTGTTGCATTAATGTGTCTGAATATAACAGAATATTTAGGAGCCTTATAAATTAATGAAATGATCTTTATTTTGCAATGAATGTTGTGACCCCGCCTCTTTCCCAGGAAGGTTTCCATCTGGTCCGCTCAGGTTGTATATAATGAGGGCGGGCAGACAGCTGAGCTCAGTCTGTCTTTGTAGCAGAGAATCATCATGTCTGGTCGCGGTAAAGGAGGGAAGGGTCTGGGGAAAGGAGGCGCCAAGCGGCACAGGAAGGTGCTCCGGGACAACATCCAGGGCATCACCAAACCCGCCATCCGACGTTTGGCCCGCAGAGGGGGTGTCAAGCGCATCTCCGGACTCATCTATGAGGAGACCCGCGGAGTGCTGAAGGTTTTCCTGGAGAATGTCATCCGCGATGCCGTCACCTACACCGAGCACGCCAAGAGGAAGACCGTCACCGCCATGGATGTCGTCTATGCTCTCAAACGCCAGGGGCGCACTCTCTACGGATTCGGAGGATAATCCCACCGCTTACCCGCTTCATCACAACAAAGGCCCTTCTCAGGGCCACCCACCTTCTCACACAAAAGGGCTGATCATTCACAACTCCCAACACTCATTTCTACACATTTATTGTGTAACAATAGGAACTTCCGCTCTTTGTTTCACTAAGCAATGGAGTGCTGCGATGTCTAGCTGCCCATACACTCTGCGATCTGATTGTTCGATCTGCTTTACATTTACCAAAGATAAGGAACAGAAAAATATTAAATTTATTTGGTTGGGCAGTTAATGTATAGGAGATTGTAGAGTCAGCACTCAGTGATGGAGCCGATTTTCCGAGGTGGCTGCTGAGTGAGAATATATCGTTTATGTTGGAACTGAACCGAAGTCATTATTTCATGATTAAAATAATGGAGATCACTAATACTGAGATGATTATATAACAGATATAATATCTGTGAACATTCCGATTTTGATACAGGAAGAACAAATCTGTGCATCTGCTATATGTACAAATTCTAGATCCGAAAGAGGGGAGAGAAATTTGATCTTTAGTTGCATATTTCTATACAGATGTGATTATGAAACGTGTTATACTTCCTATCCCATCCTATAGAAAGGTAGAGATTTATGAGAGAAGTCATCTCACTATCATGTTCTGTATGTAGCAGTGGGGGAGGGGGATTCTGCATTCTGAGGACTTGGAATAAAAGAGAACATATGGAAATGTTTTACATTATTCAATCATCTTCACATTCCATTTTCTATTCATCTTCTTAATAAAGCATTGATATTTCCCGGATAAATGTCTCATCTGATGATCTCCGTGTCGGATTTGGCGGTATAATAGGGATGATTATTTGTAACGTTCTCAACATTTCAGGCGGCCAAATTTAAAAGTAGCAATTTGAAATCTGAGCCAATCAGAGCTGTGGGCGTTTCCTTAATCAGCCAGTAATGTCTGCTGAGGCGTCCCAAAGGAAATGTGTTCTGAGATAATTCTCCGTTTCCCCCCCAGAAAATACTTCTACTTTCCATTGATCTCTATAGGAAACGTTCCCTAGCAGGGCGGATTCTGTAGTCTGATGTATAAAATCAAACACTAAAACAATAATATTTTAACAAATGTTTGTATTCCTAAACTACCGCTAAAGGGACCGGTGATTTTTTCTTGGAAGAACATTCTATCTGAAAAATTTGAATGTTTAGTCCATCACATTTGATATTTTTCTTTTTTAATAAAAATTCTGATGGATGTTTTTACTAATATGTGTTCCTTTTTCAGGTGTGGATGTTTGGTATATAATGAATAATTTCTGATCTGTAGAAGAAATGTAGTAAAAGTAAAGTATGGAGGACAAGGAGGATGAGTCTCTGTAAGAAGACATTGTTCTATAAATCTTTATAATAGGATAGAACTGGCAATGGCTGGAAGCACTGACATGTCTCATGATTGCCCACCCACATATATAGTTTCACATATTTTTACTTAGGAAATAAAGATAGTTATACTGAGTAGAGCTCTGCTGTGATGTCTGTGGGTGGCTCTTAGAAGAGCCTTTGTGTGTTGTTGGGGTGATGGGTGGGGGAGGGGTATTACTTGGCGCTGGTGTACTTGGTGACGGCCTTGGTGCCCTCGGAGACGGCGTGCTTGGCCAGCTCTCCGGGCAGGAGGAGGCGGACAGCGGTCTGTATCTCCCGGGAGGTGATGGTGGAGCGCTTGTTGTAATGAGCCAGGCGGGAAGCTTCGCCGGCGATGCGCTCGAAGATGTCATTGACGAAGGAGTTCATGATGCTCATGGCCTTGGAGGAGATGCCGGTGTCGGGGTGGACCTGCTTGAGCACCTTGTAGACGTAGATGGCATAACTCTCCTTCCGGCTCTTCCTCCGCTTCTTGCCGTCCTTCTTCTGGCTCTTGGTCACGGCTTTCTTGGAGCCCTTCTTGGGCGCCGGGGCGGACTTGGCTGGTTCAGGCATGATAAGGGTTAATGTGTTCTCTCCGCTGTGTGCAGGGAATGAGTGCTGGATCCGCCCTCATGTGCTGCTTTTATAGGCGTCCTATGCAAATCACTGCTCCTCCTCCTCACTCTTCTATTGGAGGATTAAGTCATGTGATGGGGAGGGGGTGGAATGATTACCTTCCTCGTTTACCGATTGGTCTAGAAACAATTCAGATAACTATTGGGTGGCTTCAAATGTAACCAATCACAGAATGTGACGTCAGAGCAGTGACTGTATAAATAGAAGGAAGGGGCAGGAATTTGGTATCTTCGTCTGACGACTCTCATCCCACAATGTCTGGCCGCGGTAAACAAGGAGGAAAGGTTCGGGCAAAGGCTAAGACCCGATCATCCCGGGCTGGGCTGCAGTTCCCAGTCGGTCGTGTTCACCGTCTGCTCAGGAAGGGCAACTATGCCGAGCGGGTTGGGGCCGGAGCTCCCGTCTATCTGGCCGCAGTCCTCGAGTATCTCACCGCTGAAATTCTCGAGCTGGCCGGTAACGCCGCCCGCGACAACAAGAAGACCCGCATCATCCCCCGACACCTCCAGCTGGCTGTCCGCAACGACGAGGAGCTCAACAAGCTGCTCGGGGGCGTCACCATCGCCCAGGGAGGAGTCCTGCCCAACATCCAGGCCGTGCTGCTGCCCAAGAAGACCGAGAGCCACAAGGCTGCCAAAGCCAAGTAATCGCCAACAACTCCCCCTCACCAAACACAAAGGCTCTTCTAAGAGCCACCCACATACATCACAGCAGAGCTCTACTCTCATTTTAATAGTGTGCTAAATTGTTATTTTTTTTTTAGCTAGGTGAAGTTGTTTTAAATACTATAAACTCATAAGTTTTGGTGCGATTTTCTGGTCTAAATAAATTCTTATGTATTCGGAGTAGCACAGATCATAAATCTAGATGTCCGCCTTTACCTTCTCTCTCATCCTTATACTGCAGCACAATGGGCGATCATGAGACGTGTCAGTGCTTCCAGCCATTGCCAGTTCTATCCTATTATAAAGATTTATAGAACAATGTCTTCTTACAGAGACTCCTCCTCATTGTTCTCCATACTTTACTTTTACTACATTTCTTTTACAGATCAGAAATTATTCGTTATATACCAAACATCCCCACCTGAAACATCAACACAGATCAGTCAGAGCCTCCATCAGATTTTTTTTTTGTTTAAAAAAAAAACAATATATATATATCTATATCAGATGTGATTGGTTAATCTTTCAAATTCCTCCCATAGAATCCTCTTCTTCCGGGAAACAATCACCGATCCTTTTAGCGGTAGTTTAGGAATAAAAAAAAAATCCTTCAATTTTATTGTTGTTTTAGGATTTCATTTTATACATCACAATACAGAATCCGCCCTGCTAGATAATGTTTCCTATAGAAATCAATGGAAAGTCTGCTGAACAAGTATTTTCTGGGGGGGAAACGGAGAATTATCTCAGAACACTTTTCCTTTTGGACGCCTCAGCAGACATTTCTGGCTGATTAAGGAAACGCCCACAGCTCTGATTGGCTCAGATTTCAAATTACTACTTTTAAATTTTCCCGCCTGAAATGTTGAGAACGTTACAAATAATCAGCCCTATTATACCGCCAAATCCGACAAAACATTTATCTGGGAAATATCATCAATGCTTTATTAAGAAGATGAATAGAAATGGAATGTGAAGATGATTGAATAATGTAAAACATTTCCATATCTTCTCTTTTATTCCAAGTCCTCGGAATGCAGAATCCCCTCCCCCATTGCTACATACAGAACATAATAGTGAGATGACTTTTCTCATAGATCTCTACCTTTCTATATGATGGGATAGGAAGTATTACACGTTTCATAGAAACCTTCATTAGAGATTGTTCCTGAAAATCAAATCTAAACTCTGACACCTTGCTGATCACTAAGAAAAAACGTATTTATAAAGCCAGAAATTATTTCCGATTCAATAAAACATTTCCCGATGATCCTTCCTGGGCAGTTTATAGTAAAATTGTCCTTTAGTGGATCTCACAAAGCATTTCATCTTCACAATATTTCTAATGTCTCCTATTTCAACAATGGCGCGCACAGCTTTCCAGGCAGGTTCGGGTTAATCTGTCCCATGTGACCTCTGGCTGGGAAAGCCCCGCCCTACTGAATCTCACAACTCAGTCATTGGCTGATTAGAGCTCTAAGAAATGGTCCTATTAAACCTAAGAAGGCGTGGTCAGCACTAACCAATAAACGCGGAGCGTGGTCTGTATAAATAGACGCCGCACAGCCCGTGTTCTCACACTTCTGTTCCGTCTGGAGATTAGAAGCTTTTCGCCGCCATGGCAAGAACCAAGCAGACCGCTCGTAAGTCCACCGGAGGGAAAGCTCCCCGCAAGCAGCTGGCCACCAAAGCCGCCCGCAAGAGCGCCCCGGCCACCGGCGGAGTTAAGAAGCCTCACCGCTACAGGCCCGGCACCGTGGCTCTCCGGGAGATCCGCCGCTACCAGAAATCCACCGAGCTGCTCATCCGCAAGCTGCCCTTCCAGCGCCTCGTCCGAGAGATCGCCCAGGACTTCAAGACCGACCTGCGCTTCCAGAGCTCCGCCGTCATGGCTCTGCAGGAAGCCTCCGAGGCTTATCTCGTAGGACTCTTCGAGGACACCAACCTCTGCGCCATCCACGCCAAGAGGGTCACCATCATGCCCAAAGACATACAGCTGGCACGCCGCATCCGCGGAGAGAGGGCCTAAATACATTCTTATCTCCCTCCATACTATCTCTACAAAGCACAAAGGCTCTTTTCAGAGCCACCACATCCTCTTCACAGAGAGCTCCATACTACCGCATCCCCGCTACTACATTTCTACACATCCCCCCCTCATGCCCGCTACTACATTTCTACACTTTCCCGGCCATCAGCTTCACTGCATTTCTCTTTTCTCTGCGCTCCGATCCTCAGTGTGGAAGGAAATCTCATCGGTAACATTTCTAACCAATCACACTTCTCTATATCTTCCCTAATAGATACAATGGAGGAATATTTCATGGTGAGCGAAGCTCCTCTGTAACATTTCTAAACCGATCCCAGAGAAATCATTCACATTTCTCATCTATAAAGAAGATCCTTTCTTTTACCGATTTATTGTCCCCTAAATACAATGGAACTGATCTGTAACATTACTAACAATTACAGAGTAACAATTCACACTTCTATATAGATACAATGGAACAATATTTGGCAGTAAAACAAACGTTCCTATAAACAGGATCTTTACTTCTTCTCTCATCACTACCAGGAGATCAGAGAGAGGAAATCTGTTCTCCCCTCCCCCTCCTGAACACTCCCCGGGATCACCGATTTCTCAGCTCGGGTGTATAAATCCTACAACTCACTGCTAATAAATCTCACACTCACTCCTCATTCTTCTGCTTCCTCTCCCCGATCTATCACAGGAATCTCTCCTCTGATGTTCTCCAACTTTCTACAATCTTCCCTTTCACACACAGGGGGAGGGGACACAGCTGCACATTCCTAAACTTCTCACCAGCAGAGCTTACACTCTTTATTATGCTCTTCTCATTCATTATCTACACAACACAATTATTGGCACCCTGGAGAGAATTGGACATTTCTCATTCCAATCGATCGTTCTCAGCCGATCAGCACACAGCGATATGTACAGTGAGTGTGCACAGCACCATTCCCTATCTGTCTTTGCAAACTTCGCGGCGATGAGATTTCGGCGGGCAAATTCAAATTTCCCCGATCGGCCTGTGTCAGCCAATAAGAACGTTTATAGCATCACACGGTGAACTTTGTAAAAGTGGAGCCGAGAGATGGAATTTCTATCCGAACGGAACATCGGCGCTGCTAAACCGATTTCTATTTTTTAGGGGAAATGTATCCCCTCCCCCTCTCGGAGATCTCACACATAGTGTGCGGGAATTGTCGCCGATCCGCACAACAGATGTGTCTGGTGGGGTTCCTAAAGATCCTTTATATCAGGAGGGATCTCCGATCTCTTCCAGTGATTTCTCCTATAAAATGTAGATTATGAGATGATCTGCAAGGGATAAATGTACAATGTGTGATGGGGAACATCTGAGCTCCTCTATACTATGCAAAGTCTATCCTGCCCCTGTTAGGAGGAGATGGAGGTAGGTAGGTGTGGCTCTGATAGGAGATGGGTGTAGGTGGGTAGGTGTGTGTAGCTCTGTCAGGATTAGATGGGTGTAGGTAGGTGTGGCTCTGATAGGATGAGATGGGTGTGTGTAGGTAGGTGTAGCTCTGTTGGGAGGAGGAGGTGGGTGTAGGTAGGTAGGTGTGGCTATTTTAGGAGGAGGTGTGTGTAGCTCTGTCAGGATTAGATGGGTGTAGGTAGGTGTGGCTCTGTTAGGAGGAGATGGGTGTAGGTAGATAGGTGTACTTCTGTTAGGAGGGGGTGGGTGTAGGTAGGTAGGTGTGGCTCTGTTAGGAGGAGGTGGGTGGCTCTGAGAAGAGCCTTTGGGGGGTGTAGATGAAGGAGATCTTTGGCTGCTTGGATTTATTTCTTCTTCGGAGCGGCCTTCTTGGGCTTGGCTGCTGCCTTGGGTTTGGCCGCCTTCTTAGCCGGACTCTTGGCGGCTTTTTTCGGTTTGGCTGCAGCTTTGGGCTTCTTGGGGCTCTTTGTCACCTTCTTGGCAGCTGCAGCCTTTGCCGGTTTCTTGGGGCTCTTGGTCGCTTTGCTGGCCGCCTTCTTCTTAGGGGACTTAGCCGGCTTCTTGGGTGATTTGGCCGCCGTTTTCTTGGGGGACTTGGCCGGCTTCTTAGCAGCAGCCAATGGCTTCTTGGCGGTTTTCTTGGCTTTGTCGCCCTCTTGCTGCTTCTTGTTGATCTTGAAGGATCCGGAGGCTCCATGTCCTTTCACCTGGACGAGGTTCCCCTTGGTCACCAGCGCCCTGACGGCGCTCTTCAGACGGCTGTTGTTCTTCTCCACATCGTATCCTCCGGCGGCCAGGAGCTTCTTGAGGGCGGCCAGGGAGACCCCGCTGCGCTCCTTGGAAGCGGCCACGGCTGTGACGATGAGATCGGACACGCTGGGACCGGACGGCTTCTTGCTGCCTTTCTTGGCTCCTCCGGCTGCCTCCTTCTTAGCCGGCTTCTTCTTGGCGGCGGGCTCCGCTGGAAGAGCGGCGGCTGGGGCGCTCTCAGTCTCGGTCATTATTCTCAGCGAGTTTCTAAATTAGATAATAGAAATATAATGCTCGAATGGCGCTCTGTCTTATATACAGACGTTCTGCGCCGCTATTGGCTGATATAGAACTTGCCTTCTGCACTGCTATTGGTTACACTTTAGACACGCCCACTGACTGTCATTCCACTGTTGGAGAATCTTCTTTCTCTTCTTGTGTTTCCCTGCAGAGAGAAAAACGATTTTAATATGAAATGGAAGGATGGCCGATCTTTATCGGGGACCCGATCTGCTCACTGGACTGTCACTTATCGATCTCTCACTTACCGCTCTCATGATCTGCTCAGGAGGCTGAACACAGAGGCTGCAAACACCTCCAACCTCCTGAGTGTGTGTCCCATTCCTCCTCCTACCTGCTTTTCTACACACATTCCCATCAGAAAACAATCTTCTCACATCTCCAACTACAATCATCTTCACATAACATGAGTGAAGAGTGAAGATCAGGAAACATTTCCCTCCAATACACAAATCTGCTCGTCTATAGCTGAGTAGAAGGAGCCTGGAACAAAAACATCAGCCGGGGACATCAGATCCTTGTGTGATGTGATGGGAGAGATTGTTAGAGATACAAAGGTGTCAGATGATGGGAACATGTCATATTTAATATACTTTGTATCACATTCTGCTCATCATCACACATATATTGTCATCTGAATACTCTGAGTAATTTTATTGCCACATATTACTACACAGCTATATAGACTACTCAGGTAGAATGTTTCCTTGTATCTAGAATCAGAGGTAAAATCTACACATTCCTTCACACGGGGCAAAAAGAGGATGTCAGTAAGGCAGAGGTTGGTGTCAATCATCTTTTTATTATTATTATATTTTTTCCATTTTTTTTTTTTAAATATATAAGATAAGGGAGGGTTATAATAAACCCCATGTAAAATGTATTTTTACCATCTTTGGTCCGATAACCAATCAGAGAGTGAGAAGAAATCCCTCCAAAGTGAGGGGATCCCTGATTCACACCAGAACTAGTGTCCACAGTGAAAGAATTCCACTCTACTGGGTGGGGACTACATTTGGTATTTTCTTTTACTTTCAAAGCTCAATGAAAATTGTAACAGGACAGATAGAGAATCTCCCCAATGGGGACACAAACAGCAATAAAAACCTGTCAGGGGGTTCTATCCCTCTCCACTATGTGTCTTTATCTTTAGTGATCTATTTTTTTTTCTTTTATATTATTATTATTTCTTGAATTCTGTATTTGATTTTCTTAAAGATCTAAAGAAAACAACAAAGGAAATGAGAAGATGCATTCTCAAAGTATTGCATGTATACAAAGTGGATTGCTCAGATAGCAAACACATATACAATACAAAAAGTAGAGGTATGTAAGCCACTGGTCTGTATATATGATGGCTATTAGGCAAAACAAATTGAAGGGTAACAATGCAGAACCTATATTAATTTTTATTTTGAGTTCAAATAATAATTGGAACCCGCAGGCAATCACACATGTAGATCTATTATGCAGTATTGGTAGGTGCATAGTGCTGATTTCTCAACCTTTTCAACACAGAGGAACCATTGAAATAAATTTCTGGTGTCGGGGAACCCCTGCTAAAAATTAAAAATCTACAACTTATGTGACACATTAGTGTGACAGTCAGTGGGAAGAATTCTCCTTATTCTTGTCATCGTTGGGAAGAATTACCCCCTTACAGATAGCTAAAAGGAATAATGGTGTCATTGGGAACATATCGGAGAGGCAGAAATTGCCCATTGCTTAAGGAACCCCTAGAAACCTCAGAAGGAACCCTAATTGGTCAGTCTAGATTTGTATTTCTGGGGTCTTTGAGACACAGATCCCAGTCTTTGTCGAATTTTTCTGTGGTAAGTTTGGCTTTGGAGAAAAAATATTACATTTTAAGATGGTTGATTATTATTATGGTCACGTCTTGGAGGGACGGAGGCTGCAGACATTTTCATTATCTAGCTATTGCCATTTGTGCAGCAATGAGAATGACTGGGCATTCCCCCCATATGTGGAAACGAGTTCCTGGGAGATCACACTTTCTCTAGCACAAATGAAAGGTGTTGGGCTAATAATAACAAGTCTTGTAGGGGTATAGTACCACTGCTGAAAGAGTGTTTGTAGGGGTTCCCAATGTGTGGTACAATGGGAGAGCAGTTCAGGTAACAATAATGCCTTGTACCATTGGCACGGTGGTGGGGCAGAGGGTACATGCGTAGACCGTTACAATTTTCGGTTCTGGATGGATTCCCCTAATGATTGAGAGAAGAGATCATAGATGTATGAGATGTCTTAGAGTAGTTTTCGTCCAATTTATAGGAATTTTAACAGGAGGTAAAGGATCTTTTCCTGTGTAACCCAATGTGTTTTAGTAAGCAAAGATCTGATCCTGAATTAAACATTGAATGTTCTGGAAGAAAGGCCGTATGTGGCTTGGAGGTTTGCAAAAGTCATTAAGTTTGATGAAGGTAAGAGATTTCATATAGTGTGGATACCGGCTTCTATCGTGAGCTGTAGCTGTAGATCTGGAAGTATAAGTGCATTGATTTTGATTGGCAAGTAGGGCAGGATAGTATGAGGTAATCCCTTCAACATCTGAGGGATCGCTGTCCAAACTCTCTGGGAGGCTGTTATTGTATCTAACGGGAAATGTTTAGGTGTTGGGGCTACAAGTAAAGCATCAAGGTATGATTTTAGATATTTGTTCAGTTTAGATTTTAGATATTTGGTCAGTCATAACATCTTTCACGTTATACAAAAAAATTGTTCTAACTTTACTGTTTTCTTATTTAAAAAAAAAAAAAAATGAATTAAAAAAAAAAAAAAAAAAAAAAAACATGTTTGTAAGATTTTTGCGCTAATACGGTGTGCCATAAAGTTTTGCAACAATCTTCATTTTATATTCTATGGAAGAGCCCTGGGGCCATCATAAAAAAAATTTGAGTTTGTAATTTTTTTTTTTTTTTACAGAATTCTGAGTTTGAAAGTCAGAATTCTGAGATTAAAAGTCAGAATTTTGACTTTGAAAGTCAGAATTCTGAGATTATTCTAGGATCTCTGCTTAAAAAAAAAAAAAAAAAAAAGTTTCTCGGGGGTTCTAAGTAATTTTATAGCAAAAATACTGGTTTTAACTTGTAAGCAAAAATGTCAGAAATAGTAGTTAATACTATTTAGCTTTTTAAATCCCTAAATATTAAAATTAAATTATAAAATCTTTCAGACACTGGGGAATAATTGGAAAACAATGGTCATGTGTAAATTCACCTATAAATGTGTAGATATTAGTAATTGTGTTAAACATGTCCAATGACGTAGGAACAATTTCCTACTTCTAACTTCTATAAAGGACTGTGTGCTGTCCGAGGTGATATTGTGATCAGATTTGTATGTAGCTGATACTTTGTACATATTTTGTGTCATTTACCTATCAGGCAGCTTATGGCTTTATCTATGGACATCGATCTGCTGTTGGTGATGGAAATAGATACAAATAGACAAATATTTGGCTGGGCTGATTGAATAGATACAATGTTTCATTTCTCTTGCTTCTCTCCCCCATTGTGTTGTGGAATAAAAGCTACTCGGTCTTCTCAACGTGTGATTTGAGATAAAGTAACAATGTAAGGCGGGAGATTGTGGAGGATGTTTTATTGTAAGAATGTGTGAGTGCGGCATATACATGTTTAGGAGATCTGATTGTAGATTTCCTTATCTAAGATTGTGACCCGGGTGAGGGGACAATGTGCTATTTATTTATTTATTTTATATTTGTGTATATCGTATTCCATGCGAAGGAAGGATGTGATCTCCTTACAGGGACTGGCTGTCATTTCCATCCACCCTTTCATCTCCAGAAGATATTCAGCAGAATTAGAGATCATTGAATATTAAATACCAAACAAACATCCCCCATCTAAAAAGGAACACAGATCTCAGATCCCCCTTCACACTCCTTGGAAGGAAAATACATTTTATTATCGGAAGAAAACACCCAGAACTGTGATTGGTGCCATTTTCACATTCTATAATTCAAATTTCCCGCCGGAATTCTATGGAACGTTCCAATTATCTCAGATAGAATAAGCAGACACTAAAATCTGAATTATAATGTGATGTGACATTGGAGGTCTATGTAGGAGGGATGGATTTGGTTGGAGGAGTTTAGCGGTGAGAAGACGATCAGCATAGATAGATTGGAAGTAAAAGAGATGAGAGAATGAAGTTCTGTGATCACATTTCCCCTCATTACTACTCATCTGTTTCACAAGTCTGAGTGTGATAAGAAGACAAAGTTTTTGCCTGTAAAGTGCATTTTATTAATACAATTTATCACAATAAAATATTACTTAATAAAGAAAATAAATTAAACCCAGTTATGTCCGGCTCTTGGGTGGGAAACTAATAATAATGATATTTAGTAGAGAAGTACTGTAGATCGATCAGACTGGGAGGGGAATGGATCGAATCTTCCTTCTATTCCCATTCTGATTGTAGATTTATTGCGGAGATCATCTCCACTTTCTGCCTCTATACATTCCCTATTCATCGCCTTGTACTGCACACACACCCAACTGTTCTACCACGAATCACCACAAGGTGGCAGAGCTGAATAAACACTTATGCCACACTCACACATTCTTACAATAAAACAAGCAAGAAAAACGAAACATTGTATCTATTCAATCAGCCCAGCCAAATCTTTGTATATTTGTATTTATTTCCATCATCAACAGCAGATTGATGTCCATAGATAAAGCCATAAGCTGCCTGATAGGTAAATGACACAAAATATGTACAAAGTATCAGCTACATACAAATCTGATCACAATATCACCTCGGACAGCAGACAATCCTTTATAGAAGTTGGAAGTAGAAAATGTTTCCTTTGTCATTGGACATGTGTAGCACCTTTACTAATATCTACACATTTAAATTAAATGTTTCATGTTTTTTTTTTTTTTTTTTTGGGGGGAGATTAGTTAAAAACAATCTAAGAGCCCTGGGGCCATCATTAAAAAAAAAAAAAAAAAAAATCAAAGATTTCTGAGCTTGATATATATATATATATATCTATATATATATATATATATATATATATATATATATATATATATATATATATATATATAGATATCTATATCTATATCTATATATATATATATATATATATATATATATATATATATATATATATATATATATATATATATATATATATATATATATATATATATATATATATATATATAATATATATATATAATTTTTTTTTACAGAATTCTGAGTTTGAAAGTCGGAATTCTGAGTTATTAATACGATAGTCTCTATTAGGATGATTTGAGAACCAATGAAGAACGATGTAGTACCACCCACAGACCATCTTTCTGCAGACATAAATATCTTCTGCTCTGTAAGATTTGTAAATCTATCCTAGTTACAGCATACAGTATAGGGAAGCAGGGCAGTGCTGGGTTCTGTAGTTCCTTGTACAGGTGTCAAACAGGCGGCCCTAAAGCTGTTACGGAACTACAAGTCCCATGATGAGGATTTGCAAGGCTGACAGTTACAAGCATGACTCCCACAGGCAGAGGCATGATAGGACTTGTAGTTCCGCAACAGCTGCAGGGCCACCAGTTTGACACCCACAGCACTGTATTAAAAACTCCTCATTTTGCTGTCATCCTCCTGCTCTGCCATCTGCTCCATCATAAAGAGCCATGCTGAAAACATGTGTGTCTATGGTCATAACAGATCAATCATAACAGTTACTTGTCTGGACTAATACAGCTTTGTTACAGGCACTTAGCTCCATATATGGTCTGGACACTTTTGGTGTGATTTGAGGACTGCTGGCCTGGTGTGAGTATGGCATGCTGATGTGATGTGGGCACCTCCAATCAGATATGGTCACTTCTGTTGTCATACAGGTACCTCTGCTGTGACATGGCCCATGTCACAGCAGAGGTACCTGTACGACAACAGAAGTGACCATATCTGATTGGAGGTGCCCACTAGAGATGGCCTTGCGGTTCGCCCGGCGGTCGGTTTGCGGCAAATTTTGCTTGTTCGCTACCCGCCAATTTTGCGAACACATGGCGTTGGTCGTGGCGGTCATATTAGTTTACATTGGGGACAATTTTGACCCATGACACAGCCGTCAGGTGGAACGGGACAGCCAATTGAAACATTTCAGCACATGTACATGCCTCCTATCCTATAAATAGACCAGAGCAGGCGGCCATTTTACATTCTGCTTTTTGTCAGTGTAGGGAGAGGTCTGCTGTATGCATCAGGGAGAAATTGCAAGGGAAAAATAGCTCTGTTAAGATCCACAAAAGTCATTTTCATGGCTGGTATTTTGGTATAGGTCTACTACAGTCTCTTTTGAGTTTAGGGACAGGTATCCAGTCTGTGCTTTAGGGGCAGTTAGAGATTGGCAGCAGTCACACAAATCGCTCTGTTAATGTCCACAAAAGTAATTTAAAGGGCTGCAATTTTAAGCATTTTATAGTGGATTAGTAGTATTATTGTGCACTGTGCAGCATCGTGACAGGTGTGGTGACTGAGCGTTGCTGCAGCAATACTACAAACAGTGACAAAAGCACTTTTAATGTATTATAACTGGTGTGATAGACCAATTGCTCCCCCCCCCATACCACATATTGAAGTGGGGTGTTATCTGAGTATACTTTTACAAGTGTTTTTGTGTCCTGCAACAATATTGCCTCTTTTGCTGCATTCAATCTGATATACACAGTGCCAAACTCCCTGGCTAATTTTTTGAACAACTGGTGTGATAGACAAGTGGCCCTCAATACCACATATTGAAGTGGGGTGTTATTTAACAGTATACTTTTCTAAGAGTGTATTTTAGTCCTGCAAACATTTGGCCTCTGTTGCTGTGTAAACTGTGCTACACACAGTGACAACAGTTACTGGCCAATTATTTGTAGAACTGGTGTGATAAAACTGTGGCCCCCCAATACCACAGATTCAAGTGAGGTGTTATATACCTTTTTCCAGATATACTGCAATTCTCTAGAGACTTTTGTCACAGGGTAATTAAAAAACATGACAGGCAGAGAAAGAGGCAGACACTTATGCAGGGGTGGTAGGGGTAGGGCAGGAGCAGTAGGCCGGAGCCAAAGTGTGAAGTTTCAGAAGGCACATTAGATTACGTCAAAGGATGCACCAAACTTGTTTGAGTGGCTCACTCAGCCTTCCTCTTCTGCACCCAACTCATCCTCTCTATCTGCACCCTCTTCACTCTCTGCTGTGTGCACCACAAACACCACCACCACCACATAGCCTCCGCTTGAGTCTCTGGAATTATTTTCTGATCCATCACAAGACATTTACGATGTGCCGCCATTGTTGGCATTGGATCAGTAAGAGAAGGTAGCTACAGCCGTCACTCAGCAGTCTGACGACAGTACCCAGATCAACCCAAGAAGGTTGGTCCCCGCTGTTGCTGCCTACTCCGAGATCTTGATTGTTAGTGGTGGGGAAGGTGACGTGGATGATGATGTGTCTATGGACGTCACGTTGGATGGCCACAAGAGAGGAAGAGGCAGTGAGTTCAGAGGGAGAGACGGACCGGTATATAGGGAGGAGAGGCAGGCAGAACTTGCATTGCACAAGAGGTACAAAGCAGACTGCACATGTATCAGGAGGGAGCCATCAACCATGTACAGTAACATATGGCGCTCCCAGGATGCAGGCACATGGCTGTGTGTATACCATTGTAAACATATATGCCCCCAATAAGCATCCTATGAGATTCCTGCGGAAAACATTCCTTTGGGCAAAAAAACAGGCCAAGGGACGCTTGTTGTTGGGCGGTGATTTTAATGTTGTTATGAATGCGGACTTGGATTGCTCATCAGTGGGGCGGAGACGCAGGCCAAATTTAGGCTCCCTTTGTATAGAGGAGGCATTGTTTGATCTGTGGCGGTGTCTTCGAACCACTGAAAGAGATTACTCTTTTTTTTCAACTGTCCATAGCAGCTATTCTAGAATTGATTTTTTTTTGACTGATAAGTATCTCCTACAAAGCGTTGTCCAGGCAGACATCCATTCTATCACATGGTCGGACCATGCTCCAGTCACTATGGATATAATGGATGGCTCTAGCAGACACCACGCTCCTATCTGGCGGAATGACACTTTTGTGTTGGCCCATCCGGAGTACAGTGTGGAACTCAAGGCTAAGGTTGATGAATATTTTCGCATTAATGCCGATGGTACAACCTCCCCTGAAGTGGTATGGTGCGCCCATAAAGCGGTTGCCAGGGGTCTTCTTATTCAGCAGACGGCTAGAGATCGGAAGAAAAGAGCGGCACACATAACTGACTTACAGTCTAAAATTGCAGGTTTAGAACAAATCCACAAAACAAGTACAGTCAGCTCTCCTAGTGTTGTGAAGGAACTTAATGGCCTAAGAAACGACCTTCGGACTACCCTGCTTCGTGACCATGATGTGATTTTTAAAAGATTGAAACTGACCTGGTACTCTCAGGGCAATAATGCGAGTAAACTTCTAGCTTCCCAACTTAAGAAAAAAAGGGTTAAATCTCATATTCCCATGATTAAGCACCATAGTTCAGGTAAAGTGTTCACAAA
This sequence comes from Pelophylax lessonae, assembly GCF_965119305.1. NCBI lineage: Eukaryota > Metazoa > Chordata > Amphibia > Anura > Ranidae > Pelophylax > Pelophylax lessonae. Next base: position 39,046 of record NW_028120024.1, on the reverse strand, counting down.
CCCTAAGGATGTGGCCAACGTCTTTAGGGACTACTACAGTTTGTTGTACAATCTCAAAGACGACCCCAACACTTACGACCCCAAAGTCCATGACATTGACAGATTTTTATCCTCACTCTCTCTACCAAAAATAGATGACGCCTCCCTGGAAATGCTAAACAAACCGTTCTCCCAAGACGAAATTCAAACCGTAATTGATTCCCTTCCACTTCACAAATCCCCAGGAACGGACGGTTTTTCCGTAGAATACTACAAATTGATGGCCCCCACAATTATCCCCCATCTTGTCCAGCTTTTTAACTCGGCCTCTACAACGGGTAGATTCCCTCCGGAAATGCTCCAAGCCACGGTAGTTACCATCCCCAAACCAGGGAAGACGACGGACTCCCCCCTCAACTTCAGGCCCATATCACTGTTAAATGTGGACCTGAAGATCTATGTGAAAGTGATAGCTAACAGACTATTACTATGCACGCCGTATCTACTGGGTCTGGATCAAGTAGGTTTTGTGAAGGGCAGACAGGCTACAGATGGTACCCGTCGTATGATTGATCTTTTGAAGTTTGTTGAAGAGCACACTACCCCAACGGTCTTTTTGGCGCTGGACGCCGAAAAGGCCTTTGATAGGGTCCATTGGGGCTATTTGTCCAAAACTCTCAATAAGTTTGGGTTTCGTGGGTTTATTCATTCGGCTATTATGGCCCTCTATACTACACCTTCGGCGAGAGTCCTCACAGATGGGATCCTGTCAGATGCATTCACCCTGACAAATGGCACGAGGCAGGGTTGCCCCCTTTCTCCAATTGTATTTTCTCTAGCTATAGAACCATTGGCAGAAGCTATTAGGTCCAATTCCACCATCAAAGGTATCAAAGTGGGTCGTACTGAACACAAATTGGGACTATTTGCCGACGATATTATTTTGACCCTGACTGACCCTAGTGTATCTTTACCTGCACTACAATCTATTGTTCGACTATTTGGTCAGGTTTCATATTATAAGATTAATACTACCAAATGTTATGCTCTTCCGATCTCCATCCCGTCTGCTGACATTTCCGATCTTAAATCTGTGTTTCCATGTAACTGGGAAGCTCCTTCAATAACATATTTAGGTGTCCAACTTACCTCTCCGGTAGCAAAATTGTATGACTATAACTTCCCGCCATTATTGAATAGCATTGCGGACAAATTCTCCCAAATCAGGAAGGTCCATCTCTCCTGGCTGGGCAGAATTGCTGCATATAGAATGCAGGTACTTCCGAAATGACTATATTTTTTCAGGACACTTCCCATCCCCATCCCCCAATTATTTTTCGATAAACTAGCGTCACTACTACGGAAATTTATTTGGGATGGGAGACCACCTAGGATAGCCTTGACCACTCTCTACAAACCCCACAAGCTAGGGGGAGTTGGTCTCCCTAATGTACAAGCGTATTATAGAGCAGCAGTACTGGCACAAGCCTGCTATTGGTTTGTACACCAAGAGGATAACTTATGGAATCAGATTGAAAGACAAGTTTCCCCAGGTAAAAACCTACATGCTCTAACTGTTGCAGCTGGCCTCCTGCATAAAATTAGTCTTTCCTCTTACCCTACCATTCAAGCTACTTTACAGGCGTGGACCCATCTGCTTAGTATAACCTTTTGTGACGAGGAATGTGTCCAACTCAATACCCCCCTAGCAGCGTATGACTTACTCGTCCCAGGAGTTTCGACTCTGCAGTGGAGAAGGAGGGGTTTTCACTTCTCCGAGTATTTAATCCAGCCCCAATCGGCCCTCGACATGTTAACAAAGTTCCAGATCTCAGCATACAACAAGGTCCACACTTCAAAAATTAACCCTATACCAAAAAGGCTTTGGGAATTTCTTATTGCTAAATCCTATTCCAATATTAAGGGTATCTCACTTTGCTATAGATGTTTTAACTTTCAACCTCCCTTACGCAAAACCTCTACCATTTTAAAATGGGAAACAGAGCTGGGCCAATCCTTCCATATTTCCCAGTGGGTGAAGGCATTCCAGTACAGCCGTTCATCTTCGGCATGTGTGGACCACTGGGACAACTCCCAGAAACTGTTTCATCGATACTACATGACCCCAGCTAGACTCCACGCTATGGATAAGAAACTCTCCCCCCTCTGCTGGCGGGATTGTCAAATGCAAGGTAATATATTACATATATTCTGGAGCTGTTCCGGTGGTTCAACCCATGTGGAAGGTAGTATTAAAATGGGCTTCCCAACTATTGGGAATGGCTTGCAACCCTACACCTGAATTAGCCTTGCTGGGGCTTGGTTTGGATTCCTTTCCCCCGGGTCCCAGGAAGGTATTGGCACATATATTATTTGCTACCAGAATAGCTATAGCAGCCAAATGGAGAACTAATAGCCCTCCATGCCTGGCAGAGATTAAGAATAGAGTAGCCCTCCAGTATGAAATGGAAAAAATGCTCGCCTTCAAACTTAGGAAGGCAGACTTTTTCAAGAAACAGTGGCAATCTTGGATTGATCAACCTCCTGACTAATTGTGTAATCTCCTCTCATGATATGACACGTTAGCATACTTTTATCAGTTGTATGTTCATAGCACTGGTGGCACATTCCCCTCCCCCCTCTGCCCCTTCCCTCCTCTTACCCCATACCATGTTCATAGTTTGTTTGGTCATTCTTGGTAACTACAAGATATTGGCACTTCCACAGCAATTGTGGTAGGGAGTCATACACAGGTAGTGGCGACCCTGTGTCTGAGAAATAAGAGAATGGAAACGGCGCTCCCACAGTGTGTACCCAACGGGGGATGGGAGCTCGTCTTCCACAACATTCTGAGATAATCCCTATTTCAAGTTTGGTTTTGATTGAGTGCACGTTGTGTGCTCTTTGCATTGTATTTCTTTGCTTATGTGTGAAACTGGCATTTCTACAATCCGATTTTTTTTTGCTAATCATTTCTTGTTGGTATTGTATGTACTCATATAAGGATGTACCTCTGTTTACCGTGTTTGCATGTATTGTTACTACTTTCCTGTCTTTTCAATAAAAATTGATTTACAAAAAGAAATTCCTCATGCCAGGCCACAAATATCCGCCAGACCGCCATCCACCCACAGCAATTCCTGGTCCTTGGCTTAGCTACAAACAGCGGCATAAAAGGCATTTCATGTCCATTGAAGGCAAATGTTTGGGGGCTTTCAAAGCCGACAATTATTTTTTCTGTGAATGCCTAATGTACCTCCAGCCACCAAATACTACGTTCTTTGCTGTCAGTTCAACCCATGTGAGCTAATTTTTGGGGCCTATACAGGCCAACACTTACTTCTGTATCCTGTGAACGCCAACTGTACCTCTTGCCATCAAAAACAAAGTTCTACTTCCGGTTCCGGCGCCGAATGCGGTAGTCGCCCTCCAAGCCGGCTCCCGCGTTCGGACTTAAAATCGTCATAAAATACCGGCTAACCCACATCCCTCGGGTCTTCCACAGCTCCATCCAGCCCCGGGCGATCCCCCGGTGCCATCCCATAACCGGCATGGACAAATTCTTGGAGAAAGGCGGCCCACGCAATCCGCCGGGTCCGCCGCAAATCGAGGTCCCGGTCTCGGCCCTCAATGCGGACGAGGCGGACGCCTCCCGCATGGACACAGCAGCTTCCACGGCTCCCACAGTGCCCACCCTGGGTGACCCCCAGTCAGATCGTATAGTGCAGACTGTGGTGGCACTGCTATCCCCCACCATAACAGCGGCTGTGCAAACGGCAGTGGCGGCGGGCATGCAGGACATAAAAAAACAGCTCACTGACCATTCACACAGGCTGCAAGAAGTGGAACATCGTGTGGCAAGTGTGGAGGAGGAAATCTACAGCTCTCATGGATTTGAGCAGGTACAGGAAAAGACAAATCAATTCTTGCTCCAAAAAGTGGAAGATTTGGAAAACAGAGCGCGAAGGAGTAACCTCCGCTTTATTGGGATACCGGAGACTGTGCCACCCTCTGCGATCCCTGACCTGTGCTCCAAAAGGATTCCGGAGGCTTTGGGACTGAAAGGAATCTGCGTGGTCGAACGCGCCCATCGTATGGGGATACACTCCTCAGAACACTCTTCACTGCGCCCGATCATAGCCAAGTACCTGAACTACGCCGATAAATCGGCGATCCTCCAGAAATTCAGGCAATCCAAATCTTTCCAGATAGACGGTACAGAAGTCCTGATTTTTGCGGACTACTCCGTTGAAGTGGCCAAGAAACGAAAGTCTTTCCAGGCAGTGTGCTCACAACTGCATCAATCCCAGATCAAATTCACGTTGGCATACCCGGCAATCCTTCGGCTACGGGCACCTTCAGGTGAACAACTGTCATTCCAGGACCCCTCAGAGGCGGAAGGCTTCATACAATCACTCCGTACGGACGGGTCTGACCTCATGTCCAACAAGCCGACCTCGGCCCAACGCTCCCTGATCCCAAGGAGCCCGCGTAAAGAATCTCCCAAAAGGCAAAAATACTCTGAGGCAGTTAGCAGGGGGCGCTTTCTTCCGCATCGTTGACAGGACATGGACCGCCATTTGCAATTCTTACCTCCTCCTAGGAGACCCTGTGGACACGTAATGTATCTTCTTTTCTACATTGCTTTTGCCTATTTCAGGTTGTCACCGGAAAGATGTGGGCATTGGAGGTAGTTACCTCTGACCCATTTCTCTCTGCACTATTCTGTTTTGTTAATCTGTGCTATACTCATTGGTTATAGTCCCATAAAATTACTTGTTATGGCTGATGAGTTATAATGCTGTTTTATGCTGTCACTGTGGAGGACCCGGGCACTCCCCTCTACTATTGTGGGTAGGGGTTCAGGGTTCCTTACCCCCTTCTGTTTTTCCCTTTTTTTTTTTTTTTTTTTTTCTTTTTATATAGAGGTGATTTGGGTTGGTATTGTTAACAGACCTGTTGACGTCCGTATCAAGGGACTTGTCGCCTTACACAGTTACAGCATTCGGAAAAAAAGTGAAGTCCATGATGTATTTTTTCCAGATGCCTTTCTGTATTTTGTTTCCCTCCCCCTGATCTTTTCACCCATGTCTATCCCCTCCTCTTCCCCTCCAGCCTCTTTGGTTCCACGGTTGGAATCAGCTCCCCTGTGGTATCAGTGTTCACTAAGTTTTAGGCACATGTCCATAACATATATGGTAGTACACGCACCCATTCCTGACGTCTATATCTATAAGCAGATGTATTGTCATTTTCCATACCCTCATCTGACAGACCCTCCATGAGGATTTTGTCATGGAATGTCAGGGGCTTGGGGTCCCCAATTAAAATGATGAAGGTATTGAGACATCTCAAGAGGCTTAAAACGGACATTGCATTGCTACAGGAGTCCCATTTGTCTTCAGATGATTTTTTCCGGATGAAAAAGTTGTGGGTGGGCACAGTGGTGGGATCGGCAGCTCTGGGCCGGAAGGCCGGAGTTCTGATCCTTATCCACAAGCGACTCTCCTGTAACATCCTTTCCCTCTCCACCGACACTAGCGGTAGATTTGTCTCAGCGCACATAAAGATCAATGATAGCCAAATACTATTGACAAATGTATATGCTCCCAACACCCCGGACCAGTCCTTTTATAAAGAATTGTCCTCTCACTTGCTTACATATCCTCAGATTCCACACATCATAGGCGGTGATTTTAACTCCCTTATGGACCCCCTCCTGGATAAGTCTTGGTCTAAACCTAGAACAAATAAATCTGATATGTCCACCTCTAGTCCTCTAGCTCAGTTAGTAGAATCCCTCCACCTCACAGATGTGTGGCGACTACACCACCCTGCCGACAGGGAATTTACCTTTTATTCGCACCCTCACAATGTGTTTACTAGGATAGATTACTTCTTTGTCTTGGCCAACGTCCTAAGGAGAATTGAGGATCCAGAGATCCATGAAATTGTAATTTCCGACCATGTCCATGTATCCCTGACCTTAGACCCCCCCCCCCCCGACAAGCGAGCGGACACTAGTTTGTGGAGATTCCCGGGGTACTTATACAATAATGCGGACTTTCAGGCCTACCTGGCTAGGGCATGGGCGGAGTACTCGGAGGCGAATGTCCTGCATACCTCTCAACCCAATTTGTTTTGGGAGGCAGGCAAGACTTTTCTGCGTGGCAAAATTATATCATACGCCTCGGCATATCGGAAAAACGCATCAAAAGCTATTTTCAGGCCAGTGAGCGTCTTCGCCTGGCTCAAAGACTGTTGTTGTCCGCAGACTCTCCCGCAAACCAACAAGAATGGTCCCTAGCCAAGCAGGCCTTTGACACTTGGGCGGATAAGTTGGAAGGTATTAAGAGTGCACGCTTCTCTGCCACGCTACATAAATTTGGGAACAAGGCAGGTAAATTACTGGCGAGGTTGTGTGGGGCGCCTTACACTCCTACACACATTGCCTCACTCCGGGCCCCGTCGGGGCAAGACTGTGTTTACCCCCACCAACGTTAAAAAGACGATGAGAGACTTCTATGCATCCCTGTACTCTCCAGACCCTTTCGACGTTGAACAGGTGCGCTTCTTCCTAGACAATGTCTCCCTACCTAACCTTTCTCCTGCTCAACTAGATGCCTTGAATGCACCGGTGTCTCTTGAGGAGATTTGGGACATTATAAAACAACTCGCTCCCAATAAAGCCCCGGGTCCGGATGGCCTCACAGGCGAATTCTACAAGACCGCCTTGGAGACCATAGGACCTACCTTGCTGGAGGTATACTCGGCCATCTGGTTGGGTGGCTCGTATCCCCCCACAGGCAACCAGGCTATAATTAAGCTGCTGGCAAAGAAAGGGAAAGACCCCCTGGAACCCGGCTCTTACAGGCCTATTTCCCTATTAAATTTGGACGTAAAGATTCTATCCAAACTTCTAGCATCCCGACTAGCCCTGATTATGCCGTCCTTGACCCACCCGGCTCAATCCGGATTTACCAAGGGGCGATCAGCGGCCTCTAATCTCCGAAAAGGTGCTTCTGTCCTTGGACCAGGCCAGGGTTTCCTCGGGGGCGGACCTGGCTATCGTCACCCTGGAAGCGGAGAAGGCCTTCGACAATGTGGGCTTTGACTGGCTCTCTATGGTTATGTCCTCCTTTGGCTTTTCGGGACCATTTACCCATGTTGTCGAAGCTATGTATGCCTCTCCCGCGGCCAGGTTGTGGGTAGCTGGGTCCCTCACCGACGAGTTCCGCCTGTTCAAGGGCACGAGACAGGGCTGCCCCCTGTCTCCGTTGCTCTTCAATTTGGCTCTGGAGCCTTTATCCAGATTCTTATTGGAAAAAGCGCCACTCCAGGGTATTCAAATTGGTTCTCAGGAATTACGCATATCATTGTTTGCAGATGACATTTTGATTTTCACCAGTAACCCATCAGCTGACATGCATACCATTATCTCTATCTTCAATAAATTTAAACTGTGCTCCGGTTTACGGATAAACTATGCTAAAAGTGAAATCCTCCCCTTAGGTAGCACATCCAAACCCACCTGGGCAGCCTCCTCTCCCTTCACTATAGCCACTTCACACATCACATACTTAGGAGTCAGGATAGGTAGGCTCCCGTCTTCTTCCATCTATACCTTAAACTATCCCTCGCTATTTCAGAAGATCTCTCGTGAGTTAGATGGTTGGATGGATCTGCCTCTTTCGCTCCTGGGAAGATGTCACCTTGTAAAGATGGTTAGCTTTGCACGGTTGCTATACCCTCTGCAAACGCTCCCGCTACTGCTTAAACACAACGACATTAAACTACTGAATAGTGCTATTTCTAGTTTTATATGGCGCAGCAAACGGCCTCGCATTTCTTTCAAAAAATGATGTCTTCCTAGGAGAGAGGGGGGTATTGGCCTCCCCGATATCAGGTTGTATAATCTGTCTTACCTCCTCCGAGTATCACTTGACTGGCTCTCCGGCTCCTCCCATTACTCCAATTATGCCTTGGAAACGCACATGTCTGCCCCCTACTCACTGGTTGCACTGTTGCATGTTAAATGGAAAACTATGCCCCCAAAGGTTCAACATAAAATCCTCTTGAGAGATACTGTGATCGCAGAGAGATCGCAGAGAATCTAGGAGATGTTTGAAACTTCCTTTGTCCATGTCCAAATATTTGCCCATAAAGGACAACCCAGCCTTTATACCGGGCCTGCACTCGGATTATTTCAATGTGTGGCAAAGGTCAGGCCTGTTGAAATTCTCAGATCATTGTAATCCCGCTATGGGAAAACCTCGGGATATACGAGACGTCTTGGATGCCTATAATTTGCCTGCCTCTCATGTTTTTCCAATCCTGCAGTGCCTAAGCTTCCTCCGCTCCTCAGGTGCTTCTGCAAACACTGGACTTGTGGACCCGTTATTGGACCCTCTTCTTGACTCAGGGACTTACAGCATCTCCGACATCTACAAACCTTTTCAAAAACTAACATCCTACCACTTCGCTGGCTCCTCAGCGGCAAACTGGGCCAAAGACTTCTCATTGGAGAACATTTTCACTAAGCTATTCCAGGGGTATAATCGTACGTTACGCTTGACTCCTAACGAGACTTGGAGAGAAACACAGTTGAAAATTCTTCATAGGGCGTAAATCTCGTTCACATCTAAAGCAAATTATCCTCTCACGGGCCTATGCCCTCAATGCAAAACCACCCGCCCAAACCTTTATCACAGGTTCTGGTCCTGCTCTTTCATAGCGACTTTCTGGGATCAGGTGTTATCGTTCATCAAACGGGTCACGCTGCTGAAACTGGCGAAGGACCCCCTCCTTCTCATATTCGGACACTGGGACAAACAGCGCCAGGTATGGACTAACTGTCCACCCCCACACCCACGTAGGTGGATACTCATTTGCTTGTTGATAGCCCGGAGAGTAATACTCGCCAATTGGATCTCCACGGTGGGCCCCTCTGTAGCGCAAGTACACCGTGACCTCTTGAGTCTCATGGTCAAAGATCATCTCAATACGGACTTCAACCTCCCCTCCTCAGCAACCCGCTTCTCGGACACCTGGCAGGACTTTCTGGATTCACTACCTAAAGAGGAGGTGGCCACCACCTTGTCTGTGGATACCTTTGTGTATAATACTTCAGGGTAGTATGAATATGTTATGGTATAGATGCTTTTGACCTATTCCACCCCCCCCCTTCCTTCCCCCCCCCCCCAGTTTTTTTCCTCCCCTCTTTGCTCTATTGCAGATACACATCCCACAGTTCAAGAGTTAACTACGTGCCATAGATCCATCCAACTAGGGTTCTAGTGTGTTTATGGTTAAGTCATTGGGTGACTTTCTCTGTTTGTTGTGTCATTTAGGTCGGTCACGAGTCTCTGTGTTGTGCTCGGCTTCTGACCTGAAAAATGTAAAATGTGTTGTGTCATTGTTATCTCTGCTGCCTTCTGTATCCTAGCAGGTGTTTTAATAAAATTTCTTTCAAAAATAAAAAATAAAAACTAAGTTCTTTGCTGTCAGTTAAACCCATATGAGTAGAGTTGAGCGGACACCTGAACTTTAAAAAAAAGTCCGGGTCCGTGTCCCGGACTTTTGCCGAACTTTTCCTGGACACCGAACCCCATTGAAGTCAATGGGGACCCGAACTTTCAGGCACTAAAATGGCTCTAAAACACCAATGGAAAGGGCTAGAGTGCTGCAAATGGCAGCAAAACGTTGCTAAGAGCATGGCAAGTGCTCTGCAAACAAATGTGGATAGGGAAATAACTTAAAACAACAAAAAAAAATCAGAAAAATAAAACAATGTGCTTCATCTCTGAAGGACGAGGCCCATATGGAGTAGGAGAAGGGTTGAGGTGGTGGTGGATGTGACGGTCTCATAGGCGTGCACACAGGGTGTGCCGGATGTGCCTGGGCACACCCTAATCACCTAGGGCACATAGCATTATCGCTCTGTTTGCCAGTGAGGAGATGGGAAAGATCTCCCTTGGACCTGCTCTGCTCTATTTCTCTTTGCCAGCAGGGAGAGTAATGTATCGGGGCCATGTACATGTAGGCAAACACATGCATGTGTATTTCAACTTTGGGGTGCACACCCTAATGCAATAGGCTGCGCACACCTATGGGAGGTGTAGGTGGAAGCAGCGGTGGAGGAGGACCAGGGCCGGATTAAGAGCATCATGGGCTTGGTGCTGAGGATTTTGAAGGGCGTTAAGGGCCATGCCTTGGCATGCACCCAGAGGAGGAAGGGTGCAGCCATGCATGCCTAATTCAACATGGGATGCTGTCTCTGAAGCCCATAAACACATCCATGCATCGGCAACTGTCCCTCCTTGTGCGGCCTTCGTGCTGTGTGGGGAGGTTCTGAGGGAGCTGCCTGGGGAAGCGAGCATAGAAGCCAGACTTCTGTGTTTACAAGTGACAGAAGAGCGGTAACAGTGAATATGGCCAACCCGGGACCTATATAAAGGTAGGGGCCTGGAGCTGCAGCTCCAATAGCCCCTACATTAATCTGGCCCTGAGGAGGACGAGGTAGCCAACACTGCTTCTTTTCACAAATTTTAAATGAGGGTACACCCCAAAAGAGTGGGAAAGAGCAAAAATGGAACACTGGCTGGGTAAGGTCGGTATCCATCGCTATTCTGCACAAGGTACGGAAAAGTCCCGTGGGATCCATGCCTGGTTCATTTTAATGAACGTAAGCTTGTCCACATTGTCTCTGGACAGGCGGCTGTGCTTGTCTGTGATAACGCCCCCAGCCGTGCTAAATACCCGTTCAGATAATACACTGGCTGCAGGGCACGCCAGCACCTCCAAGGCGTAAAGGGCAAGCTCAGGCCATGTGCCCAACTTGGAGACCCAGAAATTGAAGGGGGCAGACCCCTCATTCAGTACGTCTAGGCGTGTGCACACATACTGCTCCACCATGTTGGTGAAATGCTGCCTCCTGCTAAGACATTCCATATGAGCTGCTGGTGCTGCTGTTTGTTGTGGCATGCTGACAAAGCTTTTCCACATTTCGGCCATGCTAACCCTGCCTTCTGAGGTGCTGGCGGTGCCCTGGTTGCGTTGGCGACCTCTTCCTCCTCCTCATCCTCCTCCTCCGCCTTGTGCTTCCACTGTGGCCCCGCTGTCAGGTGGGAATGCCAGCAGCATGGCGTCTACCAGCGTGCGCTTGTACTCGTGCATCTTGCGATCGCGCTCCAGTGAGTGAATTAAGGACGGTACGTTGTCCTTGTAACGGGGATCCATCAGCGTGGCCACCCAGTAATCAGCACAAGTTAGAATGTGGGCAACTCGGCGGTCGAAAGGCTGTCCTCTGTGGGAGGTGTATCGTCCGTGTCCTCTGTATCCCCCCAGCCACGCACCAGTGATGGCCATGAGCTGGCCTGGGTGCCACCCTGCTGTGAACATGGTTCCATCTCCTCCTCCAGCTCCTCCTCCTCATCCTCCAGAACTGTGCCCCTGCTGGACAATTGTGTCCCTGGCGTTTGTGTGTGCAGGAACCCACCCTCGGAGCCCCTTGCAAATGACTGCCCTGAAAGCCTTGGAAATGTTACCTCTTCATCCTCCTCCTCATCCTGTGCCACATCCTCTTCCATCATCGCCCAAATTGTTTTTTCAAGGAGGCATAGAAGTGGGATAGTTAAGCTGAGAACGGCGTCATCGGCACTGGCCATGTTGGTGGAGTACTCAAAACAGCGCAACAAGGCACACAGGTCTCGCATGGAGGCCCAGTTATTGGTGGTGAAGTGGTGCTGTTCTGCAGAGCGACTCATACGTGCGTGCTGCAGCTGAAACTCCACTATGGCCTGCTGCTGCTCGCACAGTCTTTGCAGCATGTGCAAGGTGGAGTTCCATCTTGTGGGCACGGCACATATGAGGCGGTGAGCGGGAAGGCCGAAGTTACGCTGCAGCGCTGACAGGCGAGCAGCAGGAGGGTGAGAACGCCGAAAGTGCGCACAGACGGCCCGCACTTTCTGCAGCAGCTCTGACATATCGGGGTCGTTTTTAAGGAACCTCTGCACCACCAAATTCAGCACATGCGCCAGGCAAGGGATGTGCGTCAAACCGGCTAGACCCAGAGCTGCTATGAGATTTTGCCCGTTATCGCACACCACCAGGCCGGGCTTGAGGCTCGCTGGCAGCCACCACTCATTTGTCTGCTGTTCCATGCTCCTCCACAACTCCTGCGCGGTGTGTGGTTTGTCCCCCAAACAGGCAAGTTTTAAAACTGCCTGCTGTCGTTTACCCCTGGCCGTGCTGAAGTTGGTGGTGAAGGTGTTACGCTGTCCAGATGAGGAGGCGGTAGAGGATGAGGAAGCGGAGTAGGAGGAGTTAGGAACAGGAGGCAAACTGAAGCGCCCTGCAATCCTCGGTGGTGGAAGGACATGCACCAAATTGCTATCCGCCTCAGGCCCATCCGCCACTGCATTTACCCAGTGTGCCGTTAGGGAGATATAACGCCCCTGACCGTGCTTACTGGTCCACGTATTGGAAGTTAGGTGGACCTTGCCAGAGATGGCGTTGCGCAGTGCACACCTGATTTTTTCCCCCACTTGGTTGTGCAGGGAAGGGATGGCTTGCCTGGAAAAGTAGTGGCGGCTGGGCACGACGTACTGTGGGACAGCCACCGACATAAGGTTTTTAAAACTGTGCGTCTCCACCAGACGGAATGACAGCATTTCAAAGGCCAATAATTTTGAAATGCTGGCATTCAGGGCCAGGGATCGCGGGTGGGTAGGGGGTACTTCCTCTTCCTCTCAAGTATTTTGGAGATGGAAAGCTGAACGCTTCCACGAGACATTGTTGAGATGGTTGGTGACCCAGGTGGTGGTGTTGCTGACAGATCCTCTGTTTGCGGGGTGGCAGGTGCCGGTATCACTACAGATGTGGCTGGAGCGGCCAAGACTGCAGCAGAAGAGGAAGCAGGATGAGCCAGAGACATTTCTTGGTTTTGAAGGTGTCTACTCCACTGCAGCTCGTGCTTTGCACTTAGATGCCTGATCATGCAGGTTGTGCTCAGGTTGAGAAGGTTTATGCCTCGCTTCAGGCTCTGATTGCACAGGGTGCAAACCACTAGTGTCCTGTCATCAGCACATTTTCTAAAGAACTTCCACGTTAGAGAACTCCTTTGAGCTGACTTTGGTGCGCTCGTTCCCTTGCTGCGTTGGGCAGTAGCAGGCGTAGTGTCTAGGGCACGGCCGCTCCGCTTCTGCACCCTGCTCCCTCTTCTGCTGTGCTGGTGGCTCTGTGCGACCACCGCCTCTTCCTCCAAACTACTCAGGTCACCTGCATGACGTTCATTCCATGTGGGGTCGAGGATCTCATCGTCCTCCACATCATCTTCCACCCAGTCTTCACCCCTGCCCTCCTTGTCGGTCTCCACAATGCTGAACGCCGCATCAGTTGGCACCTGCATTTCGTCATCATCGGAGACGTGCTGCGATGGTCCTTGCATGTACTCATCTTGAGAAATAAGTGGTTGGGCATCGCTGCACTCAATCTCTTCCACTTCTGGGGCAGGGCTAGGTGGATGGTCCTGGGAAACCCTGCTGACCGAGTCCTCAAAAAGAAGAAGAGACTGCTGTATGGATTGGGGCTCAGACTGCTTGCCTGATTTCCAAGGGGGTGAGGTGAAAGACGGTTGGACATTGGCTGCAGGTGCCAACTCTGACCTTTCTGCAGTAGACTGGGTGGGAGACAATGTGAAGGAACTGGAGGCACTGTCAGCAAACCAATCTACTATCGCCTGTACTTCTTCAGGCCTCATCACGTCTAGAGGCGCAATATGCCCTACCAAATACTGCTGCAGGTTCTGTCGCCTACTCACACTTGTGGAAGGTGTTTCACTTGTGCGTGTAGCTGGCACAGATCGACCACGTTTTCTCCTTGCAACAGGAGCTCTACCAGCAGCACCACGACCCAGGCCACGGCCCCTATTTGACGGTCTCCTCATATTTCTGTAATTTATGATCTTGCCCTAGAACGGTGTTTATTGAATAGTGGAACAAAACAACAACAGTATCGCACGGGTGTATCTGAAAGTCAAATATGCAAACTATGCCGCAATTTAATGTTTTTTACCCCAAAAGGGTGTATATTGATTAGCGGAATAGGAAAAAGGATAAAAAAATGGTGTATCTCACACGTACAAACACAGACTAGGCCCCGATTAAAATTTTTGTACCCTAAAGGGAGGATGAGGAAGAGGATTAGGAGGAGTTGGGAACAGGAGGCAAACTGAAGCGCCCTGCAATCCTTGGCGCTGGAAGGAGATGCGCCAAACAAATTTAAAAGGTGTATCTCACACGTATCGATACAGACTATGCCGTAATTTAATTTTCTTACACTCCAAAAGGGTGTATATTGAATAGCGGAATAGGAAAAATGTTATAATACGGTGTATCTCACACGTAAAAACACAGACTAGGCCCCGATTACAATTTTTTGTACCCTAAAGGCAAGATGAGGAAGAAGAGTAGGAGGAGTTGGGAACAGGAGGCAAACTGAAGCGCCCTGCAATCCTCGGCGGTAGAAGGAGATGCGCCAAACAAATTTAAAAATGTGTATCTCACATGTACCGATACAGACTATCCCGCAATTTAATTTTTTACACTCAAACAGGGTGTATATTGAATAGCGGAATATGACAGGATGAGAAGTAGGAGGAGTTCGGAACAGGCAGGAGGCAGACTGAAGCACCCTCAAATCCTCGGCAGTATGAGATGCGCCCCAAAAATTGGAAAGGTGTATCACACACGTACAGACACAGGCTATCCCGCAATTTAATTGTTTATACCCAGAGGTTTTGATTAAATAGCGGAATAGGAAATATGATCAAAAAAAGTGCATGTATCTCACACGTACAAAACCACACTAGGCCCCAATTACTATTGTTTGTACCCCTAAAGGCAGGATGAGGAGTAGGAGGAGTTTGGAACAGGCAGCACCCTCGAATCTTCAGAAGTATACGATGAACCCCAAAAACTTGGAAAGGTGGATCTCACACGTACCAACACAGACTATCCCGCAATTTAATTGATCCCCAAAGGTTTTTATTGAATAGCGGAATAGGAAATATGATCAAAAAAGTGTATGTATCTCACACGTACAGAAGCACACTAGGCCCCAATTACTATTGTTTGTACCCCTAAAAGGCTGGATGAGGAGTAGGAGGAGTTTGGAACAGGCAGCACCCTCAAATCTTCAGAAGTATGAGATGAACCCCAAAAACTTGGAAAGGTGGATCTCACACGTACCAACACAGACTATCCCACAATTTAATTGATCCCCAAAGGTTTTTATTGAATAGCGGAATAGGAAATATGATCAAAAAAAGTGTATGTATCTCATACGTACAGAAGCACACTAGGCCCCAATTACTATTGTTTGTACCCCTAAAAGGCTGGATGAGGAGTAGGAGGAGTTTGGAACAGGCAGCACCCTCAAATCGTCAGAAGTATGAGATGAACCCCAAAAACCCCAAATATCATTCAGCTCTGCTTCAGGCCACAATTTAATTTTTTTTAACCCAAGGCTGTATATTGAATAGTGGAATAGAAAAAAGTGTATGATTTTTGAAACCACTCAATAATAGCACATGTGAACTGAACACAGCAGTGTATGATCAGTCAGCACAGCACAACTGAAGGAAAAATGCTGCACACAGTGACTGATAGAAAAATACTTTTCTCCCTCCTCCTCAGTGGGCAAAAAATATTGTGTTCACTGCACCCCAAAAAGATTGTGTTCACTGCACCCCAAAAAGATTGTGTTCACTGCACCCCAAAAAGATTGTGTTCACTGCAGCCCACACACAGCAAAATGGATGTGGACCACTGACACCTGCCTATCTCCTATCCCACCCCACACAGCAATATCGATTGTAGTTTGTAGAACACACTGTCTGACCCTAAAAATCAGCAGACTCTCTCCCTAAAAGGATTGATAAGATGATGATCGTAGATCGGGTGACTGCAAACCCCACCCCACACAGCAATATCGATTGTAGTTTGTAGAACACACTGACCCTAAAATTCAGCAGACTCTCTCCCTAAAAGGATTGATAAGATGATGATCGTAGATCGGGTGACTGCAAACCCCACCCCACACAGCAATATTGATTGTAGTTTGTAGAACACACTGACCCTAAAAATCAGCAGACTCTGTCCCTAAAAGGATTGATAAGATGATGATCGTAGATCGGGTGACTGCAAACCCCACCCCACACAGCAATATTGATTGTAGTTTGTAGAACACACTGACCCTAAAAATCAGCAGACTCTCTCCCTAAAAGGATTGATAAGATGATGATCGTAGATCGGGTGACTGCAAACCCCACCCCACACAGCAATATCGATTGTAGTTTGTAGAACACACTGACCCTAAAAATCAGCAGCAGCCTCGCCCTAAAATGCCTACAACTCGCCCTGCCTAACACACTCCGACCTGTCCCTCAATTCTATCCAGACACACACTGACCCTAAAAATCATCAGCAGCCTCGCCCTAAAATGCCTACAACTCGCCCTGCCTAACACACTCCGACCTGTCCCTCAATTCTATGCGGACACAAATGAGTTTTGCCTGCCTGTCTGTCCCTAATCAGCAGCCAGCACTTATGTGTGCTCTGTCCCTGAACTAGTACACAGCAGAATGACGCCGCAGCGGCGCTGCCTCGAACTTATAAAGACTTGGTCACATGCTTCAGACGGCCAATCACAGCTACTAATACATTTGTAGGCATGGCTGGGATGGCTTAGGCACACCAGTTAAATGCTTGTTGATTGGCTGTTGAAAGCCCACCATGAAAAGCGCGCCAATGCATGCAAAACCCGTAAATAAAATGACCGAACACGGATTTTTACCCGAACATACAGTAAAGATTTTGGGTCCGTGTTCGGGTAACAAAAATCCAATTATTCGGTACGAACACGAAAAATACAGTCCGTGTTCGCTCAACCCTACATATGAGCTAATTTTTGGGGCCTATTCAGGTCAACACTTACTTCTGTATACTGTGAATGCCTACTGTACCTCCAGCCAGCAAATACTACGTTATTTGCTGTCAGTTCAACCCATGTGAGCTAATTTTTGGGGCCTATACAGGCCGACACTTCTGTATCCTGTGAAAGCCTAATGTACCTCTAGCCATCAAATACTGGAAGCAGGCTACTACACCGCTTCCAGTTTATTGCGAATGGGGGCCTACATGCTCCATTGTTTTAAGAGGGATCCCCGTATAAAAGGCATAAAGGCAAAGGACCAGTACTGGGTGGCAACATACTTAGACCCCCGGTACAAACACAAAATGGTGGAAATGTTACCACAATCACAGAGGGCGGTCAGAATGCAGCACTTCCAGGCCTTGCTGAGGGAAATGCTGCATTTTGCTTTTCCGTGCGCTCGCAGAGGAATTTCCAGTTACAGAGAGACAGTTGCGGGTAGCAATCCAACAGCGCCTGCAAGAAGAGGGCGGTTTGAAGATGTCTTGGTCACTTCAGATATGAGATCCTTCTTTCAGCCGAACCATTGACAGCTGTACTCCGGATCCAGCATGAGGGAACGCCTAGACCGATAGGTGTCCGACTACATCGGGTTAACGGCCGATATGGACGCTCTGAGGAGTGATAATCCCCCGGACTACTGGGTGGGCCGGCTTGACCTCTGGCCAGAGCTTGCACAATTTGCAATGGAAATTTTGGCTTGCCCCCGTCCAGTGTCCTGTCTGAAAGGACGTTCAGCGCAGCAGGGGGGATTGTGACCGATAAGCGCACGGATCTCTGAGGAATTCAACACGTGACCAGTAGACCATGTTTCATCGAAATTCCTCATGCCAGGCCACAAATATCCGCCAGACCGCCATCCACCCACAGCAATTCCTGGTCCTTGGCTTCGCTACAAGCTTTGCTACACCCATGTGGGCTTTTTTTTGCAGCCTTTACAGGCTGACACTTACTTCTATATACTGTGAATGACTACTCTATCTCCAGCCAGCAAATACTATGTTCTTTGCTGTCAGTTCAACCCCTGTGAGCTAATTTTTGGAGCCTATACAGGCCGGCACTTACTTCTGTATACTGTGAATGCCTACTGTACCTCTAGTCATCAAATACTAAGTTCTTTGCTGTCAGTTAAACCCATGTGAGCTAATTTTTGGGGCCTATACAAGCCGACACTTACTTCTGTATCCTGTGAATGCCTACTGTACCTCTAGCCATCAAATACACTACGTTCATAGCTGTCAGGTAAACCCATGTGGGCTAATTTTTGGGGCCAATACTGGCCGACACTTACTTCTGTATCCTGTGAATGCCTAATGTACCTCTAGCCATCAAATACACTACTATCGTAGCTGTCAGGTAAATGCATGTGGGCTAATTTTTGGGGCCTGGAATGGCCGACACTTTCTTCTTTCTCCTGTGAATGCCTAATTTTTCAGACTGGAAATGAAAAACAATGGGTCTGTAAAGGTTCTGCCAAATTGTGGAATGGATGCGGACCCATTTTTTTTTTTTTTGTTATAACCAAATTTTTATTGAATTTTTGCAAAAAGGTTAGATACAATTAGCATTAGCATTAGCATAATAAAGAATAGAACAATTATCACATTGGTCACAGCTATAAAACAAGAAACATGAACATAACAACAGGTCGAGTCAAGGCAATTCAGATGAACCTTGCCGGTGACATATGAGTGTGTTGAGCTTCCACCCTATGAGGGCCAAACATTAAGGTACACCGGGCTCTGACTACCCCACATGGGAACCAACTGTAGTCAGGGTACAACATGGGGAGTATTATAGGTTGGGGTCATCAATGATTAACTAGTGGTAGGTCAATACGCGGGGGAGCAACGAGAGAAGGAAACATGTAGCGGCAGGGTTCCACAAAAGGAAAAAAAAAACAAGAGGAAAAGAGGAAGATGTTCTGATTAGTAGGTGGACCTCTGATGCAAAAAAGTGTGGGAGTGTCCCCAGTCCGTGGGGGTGCATTGAATTCCCCAAGCAGAATAAATTTGGGATGATGTAGGTTATCTGGGGGGCGTATTACAGGAGACAGTTACATTGAGACTGGTGGAAGTTCATAGGTTAGCACTCCTATGATCAGATAGCCAGGGTGCCCAGTGTTCGTAGAAAGAGGTGGTGGTCATGTTGGCTTTAGCGAAGGCAAATTCAATTTGAGGATGATTGTTTAGCAATATAATGGTGTCCGCTAGTGTGGGGGGTTTTGGTGATTTCCAGGCTTTCGCCAATGCTAGGCGAGCTGCTATGAGGACATGGGTAGCCAGGACTCTGATGGGAGAGGGCCATGTTGGAATTGAGAGACCCAGGAGGAGATCCAGAGGGGAAAGTGGGGAGGAAATGTTGCATAGGGAGGAGAGAAATGCGGAGATGGAATCCCAGAAAGGTTTGATATGCGTGCAGTCCCACCATATATGTTGAAGTGAGCCTACGCCTTGACATCCCCGCCAGCATAACAGAGACGAGGTAGGATACATAGTTGCAAGCCTAGGGGGGGTAAAGTACCATTTATGGAAAAGTTTTTGTAAAGATTCCCAATGGGATATGCACCTTGAGGCTTTTAATGGTATGAGCAGTGCTCGGTGCCACACATGTGGGGGTGGGGAGCTGGGTACCATCGAAGACAAAAAGACCATAGATGAAGAGGATGCATTTTGTGTAGATTGTAAGAGCATAGTATATATGAGGGATATGCCCTTAACTGCAGGTTTGGGAGTGTTGTAGAATTTCATGATTGGATCCAATATGGAAGGTTCAGACGTCAGTTGGATTTTGGAGAGGAGTGAATGAATCCTTAGGTATGGGAAAAGGGAGTTGGGCGGCAAATCAAAGGAATTTTGAAGGTCACAGAAGGACTGTATGCCAGAGCTCGAGAGGATGTGGTTCAGGTTGTTTAGACCTTTGGCAGACCAGGTAAAGATGGGGAGGTCCGGGGATAGCAGCCCCAAAGCTGAGATAGGAAGGTGAGTGAGTATAGACCGTGGTAGTCCTTTCTCAGACTTAGTCGTGGCTAACCAAACCCTTGTCGCTGTATTGACAGATCCTAGATGATGGTGTTGGGGTTTAAAGTTAAGTAGCATAGCTGTGAGGAGGAGTTGTGGATCCACTCCTATAGCTGCGGTTTCAATGTGTTTCCACAATTTTGTTGAGTGTGGGGACCACCATTCTCTAATTTGATCCAATACGATCGCTCTATAGTATTGCTTAATGTCCGGGGCTCCCAAGCCTCCTCGAGAAACTGGGGTAAGGAGAAGTGACTTTTTTATCCAAGGCTTTTTGTGTTGCCAGATAAATGTGTTGATTAAACCTTGTAGCTTATAGATTTGAGAAGTCAAAAAAGGAAGTGGGATGGTTCGAAGGAAGTACAATATATGGGGAAGAAGGTACATTTTTGCTTGGGCGATCCGACCTGCCCATGAGACAGGAAGGTGGTCCAAGTCCTTGGAGAGTTGCGTCAGCCTTCCCACGAGGGTGTCAAAATTGTATTTTAGGATGTTGCGACTTGGGGAGGTCAGGATAATGCCCAGGTATGACAAAGACGCGTTAGCAGACCATTGGAATGAGGTAGTGGAAGAGATGGTGCGTGCCACGTCAGGAGCTATACCGATATTTAGCATAGTGGATTTAGAGTGATTTAGTTTGTACAGGGATATTGAACTGAACGTGTTTAATAAGTGGATAACTTACGACAGCGATTCTACAGGGTTAGTGAGTGTGAGGATGACATCGTCAGCGTATAGGCCTATTTTATGCTCCGTGTCTCCAATGACGACGCCGGAAATCGTTTGCGACGTTCTGATGGCTTGTGCCAAAGGTTCCATAACCATAGCAAAAATAAAGGGGGAGAGTGGGCATCCTTGGCGTGTGCCATTTGTTATTGGGAACGGGTCAGAGGTGATCCCGGAAGTCCAAACCCGTGCACTGGGAGAGGAGTACAGATTCATAATAGCAGTGAGAAAAGGGCCTGATAATCCGAATTTGGAGAGGACTTCCTCCATATATTTCCAGTGGACCCTGTCGAACGCCTTCTCCGCGTTCAGGGAAAGGAAGAGAGAAGGCGTCCGACAGTGCTCCGCGTGTTGGATAAGGTCGACGAGGCGGCGAGTGCCATCCGCCGCCTGCCTACCTGGTATAAAACCCACTTGATCTGGGTGAATGAGTTGGGGAAGGATTGTAGAGAGGGGTTGGGCTAGCAATTTCGCATATAGTTTTGTGTCCGTGTTCAACAGGGAGATCGGACGATAGTTGGCAGGACTGTCAGGGGATTTACCTGGTTTGGGGAATGTGACTATCAGGGCCTCTAATGATTCCTTAGGCATGTTGCCAGTGGAGACGTAGTGGTTGTATGCTTTGCAAAGATGTGGAGCGAGTTTGGGGGGCAAAGTGTTTATAATATTCATTAGAATATCCATCTGGGCCAGGAGCCTTGTGGAGGGGAAGAGATTTAATAGCCGCAAGAACTTCTGCTTGAGAGAATGAGGCAGATAAGGATTCCAATTGTGTAGGTGATACATGCGGGAGTTGGACAGAAGATAGGAAGTGGGAGATGTCAGCTGGCGAGGGGGGAGGGGATGGATCTTTATCTTTTAAGTTGTACAGTTGTGCATAAAAAGTGCTAAATTCATTAGCAATGTCCAGGGGGTTGCGCAGACGATTACCCGCGGAGTTCGTGAGGTATTGGATTTTGGTTTTGGCTGTCTGATGCTTGGACAGTTTGGCAAGGAAAGCGCCCGCTTTGTTGGCAGAGGTATAGAACTGCAGTTTAAGGCATTTAATGTATAGATCAAAGTTTTGGTGAAGGTGGGTACTTAGTTGGGAACGAGCAGATTTCAATTCTGCGTGTGTGATATCAGACACGTTTTGTCTGTGGATTTTTTCCAGGTCCCTAATACGAGTAAGAAGGGAATTTGTGGTGGCTGAGCGTTTTTTGCGTTCCTGGGACCCTAATTTGATGAACAACCCCCGTAGGAAGGCTTTATGCGCATTCCAGGTAATGGAATGAGCAGGTACAGAGTCACCATTTAGTTCAAAAAAGGTCTCAATCTCGGATCGAATCTCGGATTCATATGTGGGGTTTGTAATTAGAGAGGAATTTAGCCTCCAAATGGTGTGTGGTGGCGAAGCACCCCTTTCTAAAATTTTGAGGGAAATCGGTGCGTGGTCCGACCACGTTATAGAACCAATAGTGGCTTCTGTGACCAATTGCAAGGTGTGTTTATCGGTCAGAAAGAGGTCAATTCGAGAGTAAGACTGTTGAGGGTGAGAGAAAAATGTGTAGTCCCGTTCATCACCATGTAAGCACCTCCAGGGTTCATACATGTCCTCATTTGTCAGAAGGGCAGCAAGGGCTGAGGGTCTGCGACTTATAGGGTTGGAAGTGTCTAAATTAATATCTACAATATCATTAAAATCGCCACAAAGAAGAATTGGATCTGATCTGAATGGTGCCAATTTGGCAAATAGGAGAGAGTAAAATTTATTTTGGGCTGTGTTGGGGGCGTACACATTTACTAGGGTCATCCGAGAGTGTCCAAAGGTAGCGGATAAAATTAAGTATCTACCTTCGGGGTCAATTTCACAATGGTGTAGTGCAAACGTGATGGAGTCTCGTATGCCGATCATTACCCCTCTTTTTTTCTTTGGGGCGTTGGCAAAGAAGCAGTGAGGGAATTGTTTGTGAGAGCATTTTGGAGGATTGGATTGTAGAAAGTGTGTTTCTTGTACACAAATAACATGTGCTTGAGAGGATAGGGCTTCCTTCCATAAGAGGTGTCTTTTAAATGGGGAATTGAGGCCCTTAGCATTGATAGAGGTGATATTGAGTGTCATGATGAGTTCTGTAGGTGGATACTAGTGAGTGGAAGAACGGGACCACAGGCTCCCGATCCCCTTGGAGAGGGAAACGGGAAGTATCAAACTGTAATACACGTAACAGTCAACAAACTAATAAACAAATAATATGAGATATCAAGAGATACTGCACAATAGTATCTATGCGGTAAGGGTAACAATTAATGACTAGACAATACCAAATTGGAGATATAAAGAGGCGCAAAACTGCCTCTAAGCCTGTGACTCAATGCAATAAACCAGTAAGAGGAAAATTGTAATAGCAAGAGTAAAAGAAAAATTGACAAGTGTGCTTGGCACACTATACCTCGAAGGTGTGGGTAGAGTGGTGATTCAACAACCACACCGGATCCAGTAGTGGCATGGAATACGTTGGAAGGGGAAGCCATTAGGTTTTGTTCCTGTCAGGAGAGGGACCTTGTTGAGAGGACGTATTAGGGTGAGACTTGCCATGGTGAGGGGTGAGAGGGGGAAGCGAGAGGAGACCCCAATTTGTCAGCTTCTTGTATTCATCTTTAGGTGACAGGATAGGGTCCATTTGTTGCTGGTAAGTTACCAGGAGTTTGGTAGGGAAACCCCATTTGTAGATTATTTTTCTTTCTTGAAGGATGGACGTGATAGGTGTGACAGCTTTACGCATCTCCATTGTGGCCGGTGACAAGTCGCTGAAGAGAGCCAAATCGGTGTATGGGGCCGGCAGGGGTTTCGACACCCTAGCTGTGTGGAGGATTTGTTCCTTCACATGGAAAAAAGTGAATTCTTGCCAGCACATCCCTGGGCACGTCAGCAGGTAGGTGAGAAGGTTTAGCGATGTGGTGGGCTCTGTCAATAAGCAAGTCGCGTGTATCCAAGCTTGGAAGGAGCACGGAGAACAAACGCTGTAGATACTGGGTCAGTTCATTAGGTTTAACAGATTCAGGAATATTTCTGAATTTTATATTATTACGCCTGGAGCGATCCTCCAGGTCTGCAAGTTTCAATTTGATGCGATGTAGCTCTTCTGCTTGGTAATCCTGAGTATCCAATACTTCATTGTGCGCTCTAACGTGCTCCTGAACAGTGTCTTCTAAGTTGTCAGTTCTGACCTCCAGGCAATCTATTCTGTCTTGAACTTGTGATAGGGATAATTGAAGCTCCCTGTGCAGATCTTTCTGGAAGGTGAGTAGCATGGATTTAATAGCAGCCTCTGACGCTGGATTATCTGAAGCGGGAAGTGCTGCCAAAGCTGGGGCTCTGTCGCTGTCTGTGTCTGCGGACCATAATTGCTTCTTAGGATGTGGGCCTTTATATGGACATTGCGCAGGGGAGGAAGCGAGCCTCTTACCTCTGTCTGATGTGAGTCCCGACATGGTGATGTCAGGTGGCGCTGTAGTGTCCATCTCTCCAGCACTGATGGATGTGAGAGGGTCGCTCGATGGAGGCGATGCCTTGGGATGTTGCTCCTGGGTAGTGGAGGGAGTTGGAGACCGGCCGGTCTCGTTGTCGGCACCATGCTGTGGAGGCCGCATATTGGTGGCGTTGAAATAGTCAGTGAGGCGGCGAGGTGCAGGCGGTTTGTAACCGCAGTGCGGCATACCCTGACGCCTTGCCTGTGTGAGGGTGGTCAATGGGGTGATGTGCGACTTGGGGATGTGGCTTCAGGTTGCAGTGGATCCGGAACGTGGAGCGGAGTGCCTGACTCACGCAATCATCATGGTCTGCGGCAGACCATGCACCCGTGTGAGAAGAGAGCTTAAATGTTGGACTAAAGTTACTACATCAATGTAATGTAGACATGAGCAAGAGATTAAAAAGCATAGATACAGCCGAGGAGAGTTAATGTCATTCTGGGGGGAGATCCTGCTATATCTTGCTGGTTGGAGACTGAGCCTGGATATGGTCAGGTGGTTGCAATGTACAGGGTAGGTAGTTGGATATACGTCACTCCAGCAGGTAGGATATAGTGCGGGCAAAGAGTCTGGATGCAGCTGCTGAGGTATAAGGTCAGTTGGGGTATAATGCTTACCCGGCGCCCGGCGTGTGGAGCACAGTGGTAGGAGAGGCCGCGGCTTCTAGGACAGCTAGGCCGCAACCTCAGGCGCCACTCTGCAGACGTATTTCGCATCCCAGAAGGTGGATGGCGGTCCCGGGGTGCCCAGGCAGGTGGAGGGAGTCTCCAGATTGCAGTTAGGGAGACCGTAGGAGCCCGGAGAGCCGCCGCTGGACCGGACGTCGGATCGCGGCGGCCGCTAGGAAAGGCCGCGGCTTCGGAGGTGATGTAGGCCCCGAATCCGGATCCCCGGATTATCGCCAGCGAGACTCCCAAGACTTGTACTGACCTGTACAGCGGGTCTCAGAGGATGTTCCTCGATGGTGTGGAGGCTGTGGATGGGGTTTGAGCGGTGGATGGCGATGGATTAGAAAGCTGGTTAGACGGAGCTCCCCTCCAAAGCGTCCAGCTTGCTCGGCTCGCCCTATGTTAATCGGATGCGGACCCATTTTACAGATGTGTGAATGGACCCTATATATATTAATGGTGAAAAGAAAAATAGATAAATATATTAGACAATGTATTTACCAGCTGCTGTCAGTTCTGGCTGATTTATGAAAAAAAAAAAAAATTGCTGTAAAAAAAAAAAATTAGGGCAACTTTTTCATTTGCAATACTTCTGTTATCACATTGTCCATGTGCTGGGGCTGTTTGTGTACAGTGAGTAAGTATTTTGTGGCTGCAAATATGACCTAAAGGTTTTTAAAGTTTGCCTCCCATTAAAGTCAATGGGGCCCGCCGCAAAATCGCGGTTCGCAAACTTTTGAGGAAATTTGCGGCTGACATTCATGAACGGCCCCGGCCGATGTTCGTCCATCTCTACAGGCACTCGCCAACCTCTCCCTACACTGACAAAAAGCAGAACGTGAAATGGCCGCCAGCTCTGGTCTATTTATAAGGTAGGAGGCATCTCCATGTGCTAAAATGTTTCAATTGGCTGTCCCATTCCACCTGACAGGTGTGTCATGGGTCAAAGTTCTCCCCAATGTAAACTAATACAGTATGGCCACTGCGAACAACAACACCATATGTTCACAAAATTGTCAGGCTGCGAAAAAGCAAAATTTGCGCAAACCGACCGCTGGGCGAACTGCAAGGCCATCCATAGTCATGACATCACTTTCGGGTACTCGGTGCCAAATTCAAAAAAATTACAGCATTCAAAACGCAAACTTGGCATTTTGAATGCTTTTAAGCGCAGAGGAGGGGTTTAGGGTCTTTTAGACCCCCAGATCCCACCACAAGAGTACCTGTAAAAAAAAAATAAAACAATTTTTGTTTGTACGAAAATATCGGTCAATATCGGCCGATACTGATATGCGATGACCAAAATATTGTTTTCGGCAATAAAAAAAAACGATAACGGTCGATCACTAGTTTTAAGAACAAAATGTAATGAAATATATAATTTTTTAAACATTTTGTGTAGTTTGGTGCCTAAAAGTCCATAAGTTCACTGATCAATTTTGCTATTAAATTTGGGATGTGACACCTTTTTCGGCTCACATTCACAGCACCACCTTGTGAGGATGCCTTTATTCCCTAGCTCCTTTAATACTAACAATTTAGGTTTTTAATCTGCTAATGAAGATCCATCTATAAATATGTATAATATGTATATATTAGTAAAGGTGCTAAACATGTCCAATGACTTCATTGGACAATTGTCTACTTCTAACTTCTATAAAGGACTGTGTGCTGTCCGAGGTGATATTGTGATCAGATTTGTGTGTAGCTGATACTTTGTACATATTTTGTGTCATTTACCTATCAGACAGCTTATGGCTTTATCTATGGACATCGATCTGCTGTTGATGATGGAAATAGATACAAATAGACAAAGATTTGGCTGGGCTAATTGAATAGATACAATGTTTCCTTTTTCTTGCTTCTCTCCTCCATTGTGTTGTGGGATACAAGCTCTGCGATCTTCCCAACGTGTGATTTGAGATAAAGTAACAATGTAAGGCGGGAGATTGTGGAGGATGTTTTATTGTAAGAATGTGTGAGTGCGGCATATACATGTTTAGGAGATCTGATTGTAGATTTCCTCACCTAAGATTGTGACCCGGGTGAGGGAACAACGTGCTATATATTTATTTATTTTTTAATATTTGTTTATATCGTATTTAATGTGAAGGAAGGATGTGATCTCCTTACAGGGACTGGCTGTCATTTTCCTCCATCCTTTGATCTCCAGAAGATATTCAGCAGAATTAGAGATCATTGAATATTAAATAGCAAACAAACATCCCCCATCTGAAAAGGAACACAGATCTCAGATCCCCCTTCACACTCCTTGGAGGAAAATATATATTTTTTTTAAACAAAAAAAAAAAATCTGATGGAGGCTCTGACTGATCTGTGTTGATGTTTCAGGTGGGGATGTTTGGTATATAATGAATAATTTCTGATCTGTAGAAGAAATGTAGTAAAAGTAAAGTATGGAGGACAATGAGGAGGAGTCTCTGTAAGAAGACATTGTTCTATAAATCTTTATAATAGGATAGAACTGGCAATGGCTGGAAGCACTGACACGTCTCATGATCGCCCATTGTGCTCCCCACCAAGGTGAAATCTTTAGATATCCAAATGTCCAATCAGATCTCCCAATGAATTTCCGCATATTTATAGTTAGGAAATGTTCTCAGTACAATTTCCCTGTATTAGAAGTGTGAATAAACAATCTGCGGTTTGGGGCATTTAAACCAATAATTGGCTGCTTGCCGTAGACACAATCGGGGATCTCTGTGCTCTCTATAGAGATGTGGGAGACTGAGAAAAGCTTTTGTGCTGCAGTATAAGGATGAGAGAGAAGGTAAAGGCGGACATCTAGATTTATGATCTGTGCTACTCAGAATACATAAGAATTTATTTAGACCAGAAAATCGCACTAAAACATATTTGGGTTTATCGTATTTGATACATCTTCACCTAACCCAAAATAGAAGAAATAAATAAAATCAGTTTTGCACACCATTGAAATGAGAGTAGAGCTCTGCTGTGATGTATGTGGGTGGCTCTTAGAAGAGCCTTTGTGTTTGGTGAGGGGGTGATATGGGGAGTTGTTGGCGATTACTTGGCTTTGGCAGCCTTGTGGCTCTCGGTCTTCTTGGGCAGCAGCACGGCCTGGATGTTGGGCAGGACTCCTCCCTGGGCGATGGTGACGCCCCCGAGCAGCTTGTTGAGCTCCTCGTCGTTGCGGACGGCGAGCTGGAGGTGTCGGGGGATGATGCGGGTCTTCTTGTTGTCGCGGGCGGCGTTACCGGCCAGCTCGAGGATTTCAGCGGTAAGATACTCGAGGACAGCGGCGAGATAGACGGGAGCTCCGGCCCCGACCCGCTCGGCATAGTTGCCCTTCCTGAGCAGACGGTGAACACGACCGACTGGGAACTGCAGACCAGCCCGGGATGATCGGGTCTTGGCCTTAGCCCGAACCTTTCCTCCTTGTTTACCGCGGCCAGACATTGTGAGATGAGAGAGTCGTCAGACGAAGTTGCAAAATTCCTGGTCCCTTCCTTTTATTTATACAGTCACTGCTCTGACGTCACATTCTGTGATTGGTTACATTTGAAGCCACCCAATAGCGTTCTGACTTGTTTCTATACCAATCGGTAAACAAGGAAGGAAATCATTCCACCCCTCCCCATCACATGACTGAATCCTCCAATAGAAGAGTGAGGAGGAGGAGCAGTGATTTGCATAGGACGCCTATAAAAGCAGCACATGAGGGCGGATCCAGCTCACAGTCACTGCACACAGCGGAGAGAACACATTAACCCTTATCATGCCTGAACCAGCCAAGTCCGCCCCGGCGCCCAAGAAGGGTTCCAAGAAAGCCGTGACCAAGAGCCAGAAGAAGGACGGCAAGAAGCGGAGGAAGAGCAGGAAGGAGAGTTATGCCATCTACGTCTACAAGGTGCTCAAGCAGGTCCACCCCGACACCGGCATCTCCTCCAAGGCCATGAGCATCATGAACTCCTTCGTCAATGACATCTTCGAGCGCATCGCCGGCGAAGCTTCCCGCCTGGCTCATTACAACAAGCGCTCCACCATCACCTCCCGGGAGATACAGACCGCTGTCCGCCTCCTCCTGCCCGGAGAGCTGGCCAAGCACGCCGTCTCCGAGGGCACCAAGGCCGTCACCAAGTACACCAGCGCCAAGTAATCTCCCCATCATCCCAACAACACACAAAGGCTCTTCTAAGAGCCACCCACAGACATCACAGCAGAGCTCTACTCTGATCTTCATGTGTTTTGTTATTTAGGAAGTTAATTAATTTTTAGAAAATAGAAAACTTTTCTCTTTAAATTATCTTTAGATAAGTACTGTAGATCGCCTAGACTGGGAGGGGAATGGATCGAACCTTCCTTCTATTCCCATCCTGATTCTAGATTTATTGCGGAGATCATCTCCACTTTCTGCCTCTATACATTCCCTATTCATCGCCTCGTACTGCACACACACCCGACTGTTCTACCACGAATCACCACGAGGCGGCAGAGCTGAATAAACATCTATATGCCGCACTCACACATTCTTACAATAAAACATCCTCCGCCTTACATTGTTACTTTATCTCAAATCACACGTTGGGAAGATCGCGGAGCTTTTATCCCACAACACAATGGGGGAGAGAAACAAGAAAAATGAAACATTTATCTATTTAATCAGCCCAGCCAAATCTTTGTCTATTTGTATCTATTTCCATCATCAACAGCAGATCGATGTCCGTAGATAAAGCCATAAGCTGCCTGATAGGTAAATGACACAAAATATGTACAAAGTATCAGTTACATACAAATCTGATCACAATATCACCTCGGACAGCACACAGTCCTTTATAGAATAAGACAATTCTCCAATGAAGTCTGCCATTACAAGGAGGGGGAGGGGACTTCCCCACATTCTACGCTAAAAAATTCTAATAAATTACAGCATATAAAACCGCCAAACGTGGCGTTTTGAATGTTTCCAAGCGCAGAGGAGGGGTTTGGGGTCTTTTAGACCCCCAGATCCCTCCACAAGAGTACCTGTAAAAGAATAATAATAATAATATATATATATATTTATTTTTTTTTTTTTAATTTTTATGTACGAAAATATCGGTTGATATTTACCGATATGCGATGACCAAACTATCGGTATCGGCAATAAAAAAAAAAAAAAAAAAAACTAACGGTCGATCACTAGTTTTAAGAACAAAATGTAACAACAGGTATAATTTTTAAGACATTTTGTGTAGTTTGGTGCCTAAAAAGTCCATAAGAGTTCACTGATCAATTTTGCTATTACATTTGGGATGTGGCACCTTTTTATGCTCGCATTCACAGCACCACCTTGTGAGGAGGCCTTTATTCCTTAGCTCCTTTATTACTAACACTTTAAGTTTTTAATCTGCTAATGATGATTCATCTATAAATGTGTATATATTAGTAAAGGTGCTCCTTCTGGACGATAGGAAGATTCAGATGCATTATCCCGCTAAACTCGACATTGTAGAAGTTCTATTCATAGATCTGCTCATCTTCCTCCAAATCACATCCCTTGTGTCGCTTTTCAGGTTCCAAATATTTCTTCCAAACCGGTTAAATTCTCGATGATTACTGACACAAGTCTGGCGCCAAGTAATCCGAATCAATTATTTTCTATTTCCAAATCCAACAGATCTTCCCAGAGCCTAAGAAGGAGCCGGACATACATGTTTAGGAGATCTGATCGTATATTTATACACCTAAGATTGTGATCCGGTTGGGGGGACAATGTGCTATAATGACACCTGTCTGTTCTAACAGCAAATTCGAATATATATATATATATATATATAGCATCTATTTGTTTATATCGTATAAGGAACGATGTGATCTCCTTATAGGGGTTAGTTTTCATTTTCCGTCATCCTTTAATTCTGCTGAATATCCTCTGGAGATCAGAGATCTTTCAGTATTAAATACCAAACAAACATCCCTCATCTGAAAAGCAACAAAAATTTCAGATCCTCCTTTACACTGCTTGGACGAAAAATACATTTTATTATCAGAAGAAAACGCCCAGAACTGTGATTGGTGCAATTTTAACATTCTAAAATTGAGATTTCCCGCCGGAATTCTATGGAACGTTCCAATTATCTCACAAAGAATAATCAGACACTAAAATCTGATATCTCTTCCTCCGGGAACATCGATCATCCGTCCTCTGAATTGTCGGACAGTTTATCTAACCAAGAATAATAAATACGTTAGAAATATAAATGTCACATTTCTTCCAAGCTTTTCTTTTACTTTACAATACAGACTCCGCCCTGCTAGAGAATGTTTCCTATAGAGATCAAAGAAAAGTCTACTGAACAAGTATTTTCTAGGGGGGAAACGGAGAAAGATCTCAGAATAGATTTCTATGAAATCCTCATAAGAAAGACATAACTGGCTTAAGAGGGAAACGCCCACAGCTCTGATTGGCCCAGATTTCACATAGCTCCTTTTTTAAATTTGCCGCCTGAATTGTAAAGAACGTTACAGAGAAATAATCAGCCCTATTATACCGCCAAATCCGACACTGAGACCTGAGATCATCAGATGAGACATTTATCCGAGAAATCTTATCAATGCTTTATTATCAAGAAGATGAATAGAAATGGAATGTGAAGATGATTGAATAATGTAAAACATTTCCATATGTTCTCTTTTATTCCAAGTCCTCAGAATGCAGAATCCAACCCCCCCCCCCCCCCCACACACACACACACACACACTGCTACACAGAGAACATGATAGTGAGATGACTTCTCTCATAGATCTCTACCTTTCTATATGATGGGATAAGAAGTATTACACGTTTCGTCATCACATCTGTATATGATCGTGGAACTGGCCGATAATTAATGTTCCCTTTTTCAGAGATGTAACAGTTACAGATTTTCCCCATATTAAAACTAGAATAAAAAAGTGAAAGTGCTGGTAGAGATATGTAGCAATGATTACACTGCCAGATACATATGTACAATGAAACAAATGTTTCATGTCTGATCGGCTCCCTCTTTGTAACTTTAAAATCAGCAAACTGTTAACAATGTTTCCAACTAGTAAATGAAGAAAGAAAAAACTTATATAAATATATCAAATTATGACATGTCAGAAAAAAATGTACAATGAATCAATAAAGAAAATATCTCGCTTCTGATATATTACATCCGTTTCCATTCATGAAAATATTCTAAATAAATGCAATTATCTGCAGTGTAATAAATGACTGACAGCGCCCCCTTCTCAGCATGTCTCCCATCAGGTCCGCCCAGCCTTACACCCAGGAAGGTGAGATGTCGGGAAAACGTGTCATTGTTTCCTTTTCAACAAAAGGGCAATGATCTGGTTCCCACCAAAACACTCCTCCATCCCAAATTATACATACAAACAAGAAAAATTGGCCCGCGGGACTTTGTGTGAGGTTTGCTTGGAGGCTGGAGAGGAATTAAGTACACAATTAGTAAAAGCAATAATTTGTTTTATTGCAAAGTATGCACAGGTTGTAAAAATACAAATACAAAACATGTGCTCCGTGGCACATGACGTAGCTCAAAGGCTATAGTTACAATATTGTACAACACAGGCAAATTGAATAATATATTGAAAAACATCTTGATGTAACCACTTAATTACAGATAAGACATAAATAATGTGCTGAGTTGGCATAACAGTAAAAATAGTATATATCATCGTGACCTGACGCGTTTCGGGAGTAACATCTCCCTTCCTCAGAGATCAATAATTCGAAGTATATCTATAAAAGAACACTGTTGTTAAAATATGCAATAGCATTGTAGTTTTAATTGCAAAATTCAATCAAGTAGTGAGAACTTGACGGAGTGTGGAATACTCACAACTCAATGGGACTTGAGTGGAGAAAATGGACTCCTGTGTTGCAGCGGTGTGCGTGTCTGGCCCGGGAGCTGAAGGGTCCCAATGTAGTGACAGCCAATGTAAGGGGTCCATGGTGGGTGAGTAATTAATGTGCAAATAACAAAAGCACCTTTCCATCTGTCATGTCAGCACATTATTTATGTCTTATCTGTAATTAAGTGGTTACATCAAGATGTTTTTCAATATATTATTCAATTTGCCTGTGTTGTACAATATTGTAACTATAGCCTTTGAGCTACGTCATGTGCCACGGAGCACATGTTTTGTATTTGTATTTTTACAACCTGTGCATACTTTGCAATAAAACAAATTATTGCTTTTACTAATTGTGTACTTAATTCCTCTCCAGCCTCCAAGCAAACCTCACACAAAGTCCCGCGGGCCAATTTTTCTTGTTTGTATGTATAATTTGGGATGGAGGAGTGTTTTGGTGGGAACCAGATCATTGCCCTTTTGTTGAATTTATATTAGGGTGGAAGACACCCACTGTGCCCATTTAATGATCTGGCTCCCTCTCTGGCTGGACAATCACATCTTGGTGCCCCTCCATTTTCTTATAGGTTTATCTAAACTATTTCCCTTATATGCCATATGCAACCATCTATTGAGATTTACTCTGTTACGGTTATTACATCCAATGTCTTTGCTTTATGTTGATTCCCTGTGTGCTGGATGTTGCTAGTTCTAGTCCCGGGAGCTGCGATGTACGAATTGGGAGGCTCCGTCTCCCTTGCTGTCCCCGCTCCTCCCCTTCCAAGGGAGGAGCGGGTCCACCTGTACATCGGCGTCATGCCGCACCCCCAGCGTGTTGCGTCAGTGTTGTCACTGACGTCACCGCGCTGTGTGCGTGCCTACACATCTACGGGTCGGAGAGGTCCGCCCCCAGCGCTCCTCTCCTCCACGAGATCACAAACGCTGCTAGTCTGATTGATCTCTGCACACCCGCTGCATGACGCTAGGGTCCCACCTGTGCTCCTAGTCTCGGGTCCAAATGGTAGGTCAGTTGCCTTGTTCTCACTATCTTGTCCGCACTACTTTCTCCTTGCATCCACTTTTCTCAGGGCGGCTTTTCTATACCCTCCACTCACGATCCTCGGCACTTACCTGACACACTGTCACCCACCTTTTCTTTCTCTTCCATTATGTCTTCTCTTTTCTTGTTCACTCTTGGTCATCTTGGCAGCACTATTCCTTTTTACACCGGCCCTCTCCATCTCATACACATTTGTTTAGCAATTTATCGGTTGCAATTTGCTACCGTCTCACTACTATTTATACTTTTACACATGACAGATGGAAAGGTGCTTTTGTTATTTGCACATTAATTACTCACCCACCATGGACCCCTTACATTGGCTGTCACTACATTGGGACCCTTCAGCTCCCGGGCCAGACACGCACACCGCTGCAACACAGGAGTCCATTTTCTCCACTCAAGTCCCATTGAGTTGTGAGTATTCCACACTCCGTCAAGTTCTCACTACTTGATTGAATTTTGCAATTAAAACTACAATGCTATTGCATATTTTAACAACAGTGTTCTTTTATAGATATACTTCGAATTATTGATCTCTGAGGAAGGGAGATGTTACTCCCGAAACGCGTCAGGTCACGATGATATATACTATTTTTACTGTTATGCCAACTCAGCACATTATTTATGTCTTATCTGTAATTAAGTGGTTACATCAAGATGTTTTTCAATATATTATTCAATTTGCCTGTGTTGTACAATATTGTAACTATAGCCTTTGAGCTACGTCATGTGCCACGGAGCACATGTTTTGTATTTGTATTTTTACAACCTGTGCATACTTTGCAATAAAACAAATTATTGCTTTTACTAATTGTGTACTTAATTCCTCTCCAGCCTCCAAGCAAACCTCACACAAAGTCCCGCGGGCCAATTTTTCTTGTTTGTTTCCTTTTCAAAACAATATTTTATAAATATTAAATTACTTTGAACAATTAAAACTGGTGATTGTGTTTCTGTTATGAAGTGTTAAAGATTCCCTTTCTCTGTGTAATCTCCAGCTATAAATAGAAATACATGATAAGAAGGAATAAATGCATCTTCCGGAAATGTATTGCTGTTGCATTAATGTATCGGAATATAATATAATAATTAGGTGCCTTATAAATGAATTAAATTGTCTTATTTTTGTATGAACGGTGTGACTCCGCCTCTTTCCCAGGAAGGTTTCCATCTGGTCCGCTCAGGCTGTATATAAGGAGGGCGGGCAGACAGCTGAGCTCAGTCTGTCTTTGTAGCAGAGAATCATCATGTCTGGGCGCGGTAAAGGAGGGAAGGGTCTGGGGAAAGGAGGCGCCAAGCGGCACAGGAAGGTGCTCCGGGACAACATCCAGGGCATCACCAAACCCGCCATCCGACGTTTGGCCCGCAGAGGGGGTGTCAAGCGCATCTCCGGACTCATCTATGAGGAGACCCGCGGAGTGCTGAAGGTTTTCCTGGAGAATGTCATCCGCGATGCCGTCACCTACACCGAGCACGCCAAGAGGAAGACCGTCACCGCCATGGATGTCGTCTATGCTCTCAAACGCCAGGGGCGCACTCTCTACGGATTCGGAGGTTAAAAAACCCCACCGCTTACCCCACTTCATCACAACAAAGGTCCTTTTCAGGGCCACCCACCTTCTCACACAAAGGGCTGATCATTCACAACTCCCAACACTCATTTCTACACATTTATTGTGTAACCATAGGAACTGCCGCTCATTTCTTTTCACTAAGAAATGGAGTGCTGCGATGTCTAGCTGCCCATACACTCTGCGATCTGATTGTTCGATCTGTTTTACGTTTAACAAAGCTATGGAAGAACAGAACAATATTACAAATTACATTGGTTGGGCAGTTGATGCATTGTTATAGTTGATTGTAGAGTCCGCACTCCGGGTGATGGAGCCGATTTTCCGAGCTGGCTGCTGGGTGAGGAGAATATATCGTTTATGTTGAAACTGAACCTAATATTTCTAACGTATTTATTATTCTTGGTTAGATAAACTGCCCGACAATTCAGAGGACGGATGATCGATGTTCCCGGAGGAAAAGATATCAGATTTTAGTGTCGGATTATTCTATCTGAGATAATTGGAACGTTCCATAGAATTCCGGCGGGAAATTTAAATTTTAAAATGTGAAAATTGCACCAATCACAGTTCTGGGCGGTTTCTTCCCATAATAAAATGTATTTTTCTTCCAAGGAGTGTGAAGGGGGATCTGAGATCTGTGTTCCTTTTCAGATGGGGGATGTTTGTTTGGTATTTAATATTCAATGATCTCTGATCTCCAGAAATTATTCAGCAGAATTAAAGGATGGAGGTGTTTGGGAATAGAAAATAATTGATTGAATATTTGGAACCTGAAAGGCGACACGAGTGATGTGATTTGGAGGAAGATGAGCGAATCTATGAATAGAACTTCTACAATGTCGAGTTTAGCGGGATAATGCGGCTGAATCTTCCTATTGGCCAGTCGAATAACGGCGGGAGATTTAAAAGAAGCAACTCTGATCCATTATAGGCGTGGTCTATTAATAGCCAAGAGAGTAAATAATGTCCTGAACTATGAATTATAATGTGATGTGACGTAGGAGGAATGGATTTGGTTGGAGGAGTTTAGCGGTGAGTAGACGATCAGCATAGATAGATTGGAAGTAAAAGAGATGAGAGAGAATGAAGTTATGTGATCACATTTCCTCTCATTACTACTCACCTGTATTACAAGTCTGAGTGTGATAAGAAGACAAAGTGTTTGCCTGTAGAGTGCACTTTAATTATACAATTTATCACAATAAAATATTACTTGATAAAGAAAATAAATCCAATTATGTCCGGCTCTTGGGTGGGAAACTAATAATAATGACATTTAGTAGAGAAGTACTGTGGGGAATGGATCGAACCGTCCTGATTCTAGATTTATTGCGGAGATCATCTCCACTTTCTGCCCTATACATACTACATTCCCAATTCATCGCCTTGTACTGCACACATACCCAACTGTTCTACCAGGAATCACCACAAGGTGGCAGAGCTGAATAAACATTTATGCCGCGCTCACACATTCTTACAAGAGAAAAGAAGCAAGATAAACGAAACATTGTATTTATTCCATCAGCCCAGCCCAGTCTATTTGTATCTATTTCCATCATCAACAGCAGATTGATGTCCATAGATAAAGCCATAAGCTGCCTGATAGGTAAATGACACAAAATATGTACAAAGTATCAGCTACATACAAATCTGATCACAATATCACCTCGGACAGCACACAGTCCTTTATAGAAGTTTGAAGTAGAAAATGTTTCCTTTATCATTGGACATGTGTAGCACCTTTACTAATATCTACACATTTTTTTTCAAACTTTTTTATATCTGTTTTTTTTTTTTTTTACAGAATTCTGAGTTTATTAATACAATAGTCTCTATTAGGATGATTTTAGAACCAATGAGGAACAAAGTAGTACCACCCACAGACCATCTTTCTGCAGACATACATATCTTCTGCTCTGTAAGATTTGTAAATCTATCCTAGTTACAGCATACAGTATAGGGAAGCAGGGCAGTGCTGGGTTCTGTGGTTCCTTGTACAGGTGTCAAACAGGCGGCCCTCCAGCTGTTACAGAACTACAAGTCCCATGAGGAATTGCGAGGCTGACAGTTACAAGCATGACTCCCACAGGCAGAAGCATGATAGAACTTGTAGTTCCGCAACAGCTGCAGGGCCACCAGTTTGACACCCACAGGCCACTGTATTAAAAACTCCTCATTTTGCTGTCATCCTCCTGCTCTGCCATCTGTTCCATCATAAAGAGCCATGCTGAAAACATGTGTGTCTATGGTCATAACAGATCAATCATAACAGTTACTTGTCTGGACTAATACAGCTTTGTTACAGGCACTTAGCTCCATATATGGTCTGGACACTTTTGGTGTGATTTGAGGACTGCTGGCCTGGTGTGAATATGGCACGCTGATGTGATGTGGGCACCTCCAATCAAATATGGTCACTTCTGTTGTCATACAGGTACCTCTGCTGTGACATGGCCCATGTCACAGCAGAGGTACCTGTATGACAACAGAGGTGACCATATCTGATTGGAGGGGTGCCCACTAGAGATGGCCTTGCGGTTCACCCGGCGGTCGGTTCGCGGCAAATTTTGCTTGTTCGCTACCCGCCAATTTTCGAACACATGGTGTTGTTCGTGGCGGCCATATTAGTTTACATTGGGGAGAATTTTGACCCATGACACAGCCATCAGGTGGAACGGGACAGCCATTGAAACATTTCAGCACATGTACATGCCTCCTATCCTATAAATAGACCAGAGCAGGCGGCCATTTCACATTCTGCTTTTTGTCAGCGTAGGGAGAGGTCTGCTGCATGCATCAGGGAGAGATTGTAAGGGAAAAATAGCTCTGTTAAGATCCAAAAAAGTCCTTTTCAGGGCTGGTATTTCGGTATAGGTCTACTACAGTCTTTTTTGAGTTTAAGGACAGGTATCCAGTCTGTGCTTTAGGGGAAGTTAGAGATCGGCAACAGTCACACAAATCACTCTGTTAATGTCCACAAAAGCCATTTAAAGGGCTGCAATTTTTTTGGTATTGCTGTGCAGTGCACCATATAAGGGGGGGGGGGGGGAGGGTAATCCACGGTATAATATAGTTCGTAGAAAGCATATTATAGTGGATCAGTGGTATTATTGTGCACTGTGCAGCATTGTGACAAGTGTGGTGACTGAGCGTTGCTGCAGCAATACTAAAAACAGGGCCGGCCTTAGGGGGGGGCTCTGTGTGTGGGGTCTCTGATGTGAGGGGGCTCTGTGTGGGGGTCTCTGATGTGAGGTGGGTCGCTGATGTGAGGGGGGCTCTCTGATGTAGGGGGGCTCTAAATTAAGGGGACTTTGTGTGGGGGGTCTCTGATGTGCGGGGGTTCTCTGATGTAAGGGGGGCTAAGTTATTAGTGATCATAAAAAAGAAAAGTCAAATAAAGTGCAAAAAAGGTGCACAGGATTAGCTCGCACAGGGCGCCTGAACACCTAAGGCTAGCCCTGACTACAAACAGTGACAAAAGCACTTTTAATGTATTATAACTGGTGTGATAGACCAATTGCCCCCCCAATACCACATATTGCAGTGGGGTGTTATCTGAGTATACTTTTACGAGTGTATTTGTGTCCTGCAACAATATTGCCTCTTTTGCTGCATTCAATCTGATATACACAGTGCCAAACTCCCTGGCCA